>NC_058519.1:400361473-400663452 GCF_904849725.1 Hordeum vulgare subsp. vulgare | reverse complement strand
TGCCTAGACCCATCAAAATAAATAGTCCAGTACGTGAGGTTAGGCCTGTCTTCCGGAATCTGCAATTCGGTCCAATCATTGATGAAGTCGACCAATGTCTGGGATTTGATAGCCGTACGAGGGGTGTACCGTACGTGGTGCGGCCCAAGTTCAATTGCCCATTTGGCGATTCGCCCCGTTGCTTCTCGGTTCTGGATGATGTCCCCAAGAGGAGCGGAGCTAACCACCGCGATGGGATGCTCTTGGAAATTGTGTTTGAGCTTCTGACTCGCCATAAAGACCCCATAGACCAGCTTCTGCCAGTGCGGGTAACGTTGTTTGGAGAGGGTTAACACCTTGCTAATGAAGTACACCGGGCGTTGCACCGGATATTCCTTTCCTTCTTCCTTCCGTTCGACAGCTACTGCCACGCTCACCGCCTTGGAGTTCGCCGCGATGTACAGAAGCATCAGTTCCTTTTCAGTCGGGCTGGCCAAAACTGGCGGGTTAACCAGCTGCTGCTTCAAGGCTTCAAAAGCTTCATTGGCCTCGTCTGTCCAAACAAAATGATCAGATTTCTTAAGCAACTGATAGAGGGGAATAGTTTTCTCCCCCAGGTGGCTTATAAAGCGACTTAAAGCCGCGATACGACCCGCCATGCGTTGAACTTGATTGATATTTGCTGGTTTCCCAAGCGAAGTAATTGCCTCAATTTTGTCCGGGTTGGCCTCGATGCCGCGTTCGGACACCAAGAAACCAAACAATTTTCCCGCGGGAACGCCAAAGACACATTTGGTAGGATTAAGCTTCATCTGATACACCCGCATGTTGTCAAAAGTTTCCTTTAGATCCTCCAAGAGCGTCTCCCTCCTACGAGTTTTAACCACAATCTCATCAACGTAAGCGTGGACGTTGCGTCCGATTTGGCCATGGAGACAGTTTTGGATGCAGCGCTGGTAAGTCGCCCCGGCGCTCTTGAGCCCGAACGGCATGGACACATAACAAAAAGCCCCAAATGGGGTTATGAAAGCTGTCTTCTCCTGATCTTCCACAGACATCTTGATTTGGTGATATCCGGAATAGGTGTCCGGGAAACACAGACGCTCGCAGCCCGCCACTGAATCAATGATTTGATCAATGCGGGGAAGGGCGAAAGGGTCCTTTGGACAAGCTCTGTTAAGGTCGGTGTAGTCAATGCACATGCGGAAGGTGCCGTTCTTCTTGAGCACCAGGACCGGGTTAGCCAACCACTTGGGGTGGAAGACCTCTACGATGAATCCGGCGGCCAAAAGACGGGCGACTATTCCTCGATTGCCAAAAGACCTCTAGGATGAATCCGGCGGCCAAAAGACGGGCGGCCAAAAGATATTGCTGAATCGGCTTTGCCTTAGGGTCAACATTAAGATGGTGCTCCACGAATTCTCTCGGAACACCAGGCATGTCAGAAGGTTTCGATGCGAAGATGTCCCAATTCTCACGGATGAATTCGATGAGTGCGCTTTCCTATTTGGGATCCAGACCCGCCCCGATAGTAAACTGCTTGGATGAGTCGCGAGGAACGAAATCCACCATCTTAGTGTCATCCGTTGGTTTGAACTTGAGGGGCGGCTCAGCATTTGTTGTTGGCTTCTTGAGGGGTGACATATCTGCCGGATCAACATTGGCTTGGTGATACTTGAGCTCTTCTGCAGCACAAGCGACCTCTGCGTAAGCCACATCTCCTTCCTCACACTCTCTTGCTATCCTCCTGTCACCATCAACCATGATGGGTCCCTTAGGATCCGGCATCTTAAGTTTAAGGTAAACATAGCAGGGGCGAGCCATGAAACGGGCGTAAACCGGTCGCCCAAACAACGCATGATAAGGGCTCTTTAACTTGACCACCTCAAATATAAGTGACTCGCTCCTGTAGTTGGATGTTGTTCCAAAAGCCACAGTGAGTTTGACCCGGCCAATTGGGTATGCCGACTTACCTAGGACGATACCGTGGAATACCGTGGTTGACGGCATTAGGTCTTTCTCCAGCAGGTTCATCCTTCGAAAGGTGTCGAAGTATAATATGTTGATGCTGCTGCCACCATCCATAAGCACCTTCGATAGGGTATATCCTCCGACTTGAGGGGCCACGACCAATGCTAAGTCGCCGGGGTTGTCAATTCTGGGCGGGTGATCCTCCCTACTCCACGAGATAGTCTGCTCGGACCAGTGGAGGTACCCGGGGAGCGCCGGCTCAGATACACTATACGTTCGGTGCTTCACCTTCTTATCTCGCTTATAGGCATTGGTGGTGAACACGTGGTATTGCCCGCTGCTTAATTGTTTGGGATTGTTGCGGAACCCGCCATGATCATCCTGCCCCTGCGAAGCCCCCTACGGGGGTGGCTGCTGAAACACTCCGGGCGGGTTATACCGCTGTTGGTTATGCACCGGATACTGGCCGCTGCTTGGTTGTGAGCCGCCGTGAGCCCCTGGTTCGGGGAAGTCGCCGAACGGGTTCTGACGTTGATTAGGTGCACCGAACTGTTCCTGTCGTTGGCCCTGGTCACCGTTTTGGCCCTTTTTGATTGCCTCCACTCGAAATTCCTGCATCACGTAACATTCCTCCCAAGAGTGAGTCGCCGGTCCGTCCGCCATGGCATGGTGTGGGCAGGGGCCCTTAAGTATCTCATTATAATTGCGTGGCTTCTTGCCATTGTAACCCCTCTTCTTCTCGCGCTCGTTGCCGTTATTAGCATTGGTGTTGGCGACGAAGTTCGTGGACCCTTCCTGCTGCCTTCTCTTGCCGTTCCCCCCATGATTATGGTGGGTGCGTCCCTGAAGCCGGGTGTGGTTTTTGGATGACTCGCCTTTCCTCAGCGAGTTGGCTTTGCTGTCATCCTCTCCTTGATCTTTAGTATCGTCTGCTTCGGCGTACCTAGTGAGGGTGTCCATCAATTCTCCCATATCCTGGACCTTTCGCTTGAGTCGCCCCAGCTTCTGCACCAAGGGATCATAGTGGTAGTTTTGCTCCAAGATCAACACAGCCCGAGCCGCCGTGGTGCCGTCCGATGAGTGGATGCTTTCTGCGACCCGCCGCGTCCAGTGGTGTGCCGACTCATCGGGGTGCTGTAAATCGACTATCGTCATTGGGCGCTTGCAAGTTCCTCGGAAATTTTTGATGAAACGCTCTTTCAGTTCAGCCCAAGTCTGGATGGAGTTGGGTGCAAGGTTTTTCATCCAAGTGCGCGCCGTCCCTTCAAGCATCATTGTGAAGTACCTGGCACAGACCGCTTCATTTACATCGAGAATGTCCATGGCAATTTCGTAACTCTCAACCCATGACGCCGGCTCAAGGTACGGGGTGTAATTGGGCACCTTCCTTGGTCCTTTAAAATCTTTCGGGATCCGCTCATTGCGAAGGGAGGGGGCCAAGCATGGCACCCCTACTTGCCTGCCGCCTCCAGTAAGCGGCGATGGGCCGGTTTGAATGTCCGGGTTATCCCGGCCCGGCGGGTCCCGGTGGTCAGGCGGGTTAACCTGAGGCACGTGTCGCGGTCCGCTGGTTATGGCGGGTTGGTCCTCTGGCCGGCTCCTAGTGCGGCTCGGTTGGGGGGTGGAGTGTAGCCGATCGAGGCTGTGCGAGAACTGTGCGTTTTGAACCACTGTCGTCTTCAACATCTCAATGGCATTTCTTGCTTCTATTTCGGTCGGAGTGTTGCCTCTCGAGTCACCAATTTTCGGTGTTCAAGCGGGCTGTCTCAGGGGTGATCTGAGTTTATCGGGTCTCAATCCTGGCGGCTTCTGCTTCAGCATCTCGCTGAGCCTTTGCCACCTCATCTCTTAGCTTTGCCAACTCGGCATTTATCGTGCCCTAGTTTTCTGTTGTTACAGGGGTCACCATGATCCTTGTGATTTCCGCCGTCAAATCCACCAAGATCGCAGCTGGGCTCTTGGATGTCTCGCCAGCCCCATCGTTGCCTGCGGGGTTTTGCTCGGGCTGAGTCGCCCCTGCCATGTACACGGAAATCTGACGGCGGGTCCGGTCGAGGACCTCGGGCTCCATTGCCACGGACAGGTCTCCGAGGCAGCCCCTGTGTAGAGACTGAATTGAATATATGTCGCCCATGGATGATTTGTCATCGGTGTTGACCGGCGTAGTCTCCTGAGTTGCCGATCGCTCTGGTTCATCAGATCCCTGTGTGAAGCCAACGAAGACCGGGCGCGTTAGGTTTGGCATCACAACAGGGCGGACAGACCTGGCCGGCTCGACGATGTCGGTGGATATGTCCGGCTCAGGCGCAGGCGATCCAACCATGCCGACAAAGATGTTGATCTTGCCGAAGGGGATTCTGTAGCCGGATTCGATTGAATCGGCCTCGGGCCCCCACAGCGAGTTGTTGATGTAGTACTTTCCGCGGCGGCTCCATGTCATGAGCCCAGCCGCGTAGCTCCCTGACCCTGGTAGGGCTCCCTTTGAGAATGCAACTCCACCGTGCGTAGGCCCCACGGTGGGCGCCAACTATAGTGGTTTTGTCACAGCAGATGTCCTCGTGAAAGGACTTAGTGTTGGAGCCATCGCAGCTTGGTGGCGACTCAAAGGGGTTGAACGGGAGCGAGACAGAGATTTACACAGGTTCGGCCCTCGTGAGGAGGTAAAAGCCTACGTCCTGCTTTGTGTTGTATTGATGATGTTTCGATTACAAGGAGGGCGTAACTCGCCTGACCTAGCTCTCGATAATTTCTAACATGCACTCTCCTTCCTCGGGACTCTCCTTTATATACAGGTCGAGCCCTTAGGGTTTACAAGAGTTCTTGCCTTTACACAAGTCATGATTCTTTCTATCTCTATCTCGCCATCTTTCCAAGACTTGGAGATCTTCCCAATGATGGATTCTTCCAAAGATCTTGAACTGCCATCCGACTCCTGGGCTCATTGGGCCAAAGCTTGAATCCCCAAAGGATGAGTCACCAGCTTGGTGACCCGGCCCAACTAGGGCGGGTTACTTAACAGATAATATCCCCAACAAGTAGGGAAGTGATAAAGAATGAATTTTTGATGTTTTCATGCTACCTAGCATAGATGTCCTTTGTAAGTCCTCTTATGTGACGTGAATGTTCAGATCCATTAGATTCAAAACAATAGTTTGCTATTGACGTGGAGACAATAATATTTCAAGCAAACTAGCAAGGTAATCATGAACTTTCAAAATAACAAGGCCAAAAGAAAGTTATCCCTACAAAATCATATAGTCTGGCTATGCTCTATAATCCTTGCATAACGAATTTAAATCATGCACAACCTCGGTATTGGCCAAATAATTGTTTTCACGCCTTTACTTTCTCAAACCTTTTCAACTCTCATGCAATACATGAGCGTTAGCTATGGTTTTCGCACTATAAGTGGAATGGATTGTGGTGGAGGTTGCAAGGCAAACAAGGAGAAGATGGTCACATTGACTAGGCATATCAACGAGCTATGGAGATGCTCATCAATAGATATCAATGTGAATGAGTAGAGATTGCCATACAAATGATGCACTAGAGCTAAGAGTATGTGAAAGCTCTTAAAGAAAACTAGTGGGTGTGCATCCAACTTGCTTGCTCACGAAGACCTAAGGAAATTTTGAGGAAGCCTATCATTGGAATATACAAGCCAAGTTAAATAATGAAAATTTCCCACTAGCTATATGGTGGTGACAAAATGAGAGACTCTCAATTATGGTTATTAATAAGCACAAGCGTGGAAAGATAGTAGCACTGTCCCTTCTCTCTTTTTCTCTCATTTTTTTTGGTGGGCTCTTTGGCCTCTTTTTTTATTTTTTATTTATTTTTGTGGGCACCTTTGGCCTCTTTTATTTCCTCACATGGGACAATGCTCCATCAATGATGATCATCACACTTACAACTCAAAACTTAGAGCAATGATGACTCTATATGTAATGCCTTCGGTAGTGTACCGTGACAATGATCTAGCATGGCATAGACATCAATGGAAGCATCATGCTAGCTATCTTATGATCATGCAATGGCAATGTAGAAGTGGTGGCACATGTCATGGTGGTAGTTGCATGGAAATATATCTCGGAATGGCTTTGAAAAAGCCATAGTAGGTAGGTATGACGGCAGTTTTGAGGGAGGCTAATGGTGGGTTTTATGCACCGGCGAAAGTTGCACGACACTAAAGAAGATAGTGATGGTGGAAGGTGAAAGTGCATCTAAACCATGGACTCAACATTAGTCATGAAGAACTCATATACTTGTTGCAAAAGTTTTAGTAGTAATCGAAACAAAGCATTCAACGCATACTCCTAGGGGAAGGGTTGGTAGGTATAAACCATCGCGCTATCCCGACCGCTACACAAAGGATGACAATCAATAAGCTAATCATGCTCAGACTTCATCACATAGCGGTTCACCATACGTGCATGCTACAGGAATCACTAACTTTAACACAAGTATTTCTAGATCCACAACACCTTACTAGTATAACTTCAATATTACCACAAACACAACTCAAAACTAATCGAGATGAATCAAACTGCTCTAACTACTCAATGCACATGAAGGTGGAAGTTTTCATATCCCTTTGGATAACTACCCCTTTTGAGACTACTTTCATAGCATAGATCAACTACCACGCCACGCACTGCCGTGCTCCAAAAGATAGAAGTGAAACACATAGAGCAAAATCAACTAGCTCAAAAGATATAAGTGAAACACATGTGAGCTGAATTGCCTAACCAAAGGATATAAGAGAGGCTCGACAAAATCACGATGAGTGCATGTCTATCTCTCTAGGTGTGCAGCAAGGAAGATTGTGACACAACAAAAATAAAAGACTCCTATGATACAAGACGCTCCAAGCAAAACACATAACATGTGGTGAATAAAAATATAGCCCCAAGTAACGTTACCGATGGAGTGAAGACGAAAGAGGGGATGCCTTCCCGGGGCATCCCCAAGCTTAGGCTTTTACGGCATCCTTGAATCAACTTGGGATGCCTTGGGCATCCCCAAGCTTGAGATCTTGCCACTCTTTATCTCTTTGTCCATAAGAACTTCACCCAAAACTTGAAAACTTCACAACACGAAACTTAAACAGAAACTCGTGATAACATTAGTATAAGAAAGCAAACCACCACTTCCTTAGGTACTGTAGCAAAGTTAAATTCTACTTATGTTGATGTCGGGTTACTGTATTTTCAATCTTCCATGGCTAATACCCCCCGATACTATCCATAGTTTCATCAAAATAAGCAACCAACTCAACAAAAACAGAATCTGTTAACAGCAGACCAATCTGTAGCAATCTGTATAGTTCGTATAATTCTGGTACTTCATGACTAATGTTACGACAGTCTGAAGAATTTGCATAGCAATCAGCAGAAAAAAGAATCAACTCAAAAGCTCTTACATAAAAACAATGAAAATTCTTTTCATGAGCAGAAAGTTTCTGTCTTTTCCAGCATGACCAAACGATCATCCCCAAGACTAATCATAACGGTTTTACTTGGCACAAACACAAAAGAAACACCAAAACACAATCATAACAGAATTATGAAAGTGTGTAAAACACAAAACAGAAAGAAAAAGGATAGATTCGTTGGGTTGCCTCCCAACAAGCGCTATTGTTTAATGCCCTTAGCTAGGCATAAGGTGATGGAATCACGTATAGTCATCTTTGGTGCTCAAACCATAAGTAGCCCTCATCATAGATTCATAAGGCAATCTTATTTTCTTTCTGGGAAATGCTCCATGCCATTCTTTAGAGGAAATTGAAATATAATATTCCCTTCCTTCATATCGATGATAGCACCAATATTCCTTAGGAAAGGTCTACCAAGATTAATGGGACATGAAGGATTGCAATCTATGTCAAGTACAATGAAATCCATGGGTACATAGTTCTTATTTGCAACAATAAGAACATCATCGATCCTTCCCATGGGTTTCTTGACAGTAGAATCCGCAAGATGCAAATTAAGAGAACACTCTTCAATCTCATGAAAACCAAGAATATCACATAAAGACTTTGGAATCGCGGAAACACTAGCACCCAAATCACACAAAGCATTGCATTCATAGTTTTTGATTTTGATTTTGATAGTAGGTTCCCACTCATCATGAAGTTTTCTAGGTATAGAGACTTCTAGTTCGAGTTTCTCTTCAGGAGATTTCATCGTAGCATCTACGATATGTGCGGTAAAGGCTTTGCTTTGGCTATAAGCATGTGGAGAGTTTTTGATTTCTTCTACTCCACTCTCCACACCTTTATCATCCAGATTGGTGGACTCCGAATCATTGGGGCGTTTTTCAACCAAAGTGGATTCATACCCAGCCCCTTCATCAATAGGTTTGACACAAGAAAACGAAGATTCAAGAGGAGTCACACCAAGCACTTCAAGATCTTCGTGATTTGCATCACTAGAACGCGCCCTTTTAAACCATTCATGCCTAGCGCGAATTTGGGAGGTTCTTTCTTTGCTCTCATTCATGGAGACACGCATAGCTTTTAAAGTTTCATACAAGTTCACCTTGGGAGGAGCATATCTAACTTTAAAAGCATCAATATCACAAGACATCCTATCAACTCTCTTAGCCAAATCGTCTATTTTGAGTAGTTTTTCCTCTATGGACGCATTGAAAATCTTTTGAGAGTTGATGAACTCTTTGATATTACTCTCTAAATCAGAGGGTAATTTTTTATGATTTCCATAAGTGTTGTTGTAGGAATTGCCATAATTGTTAGAGGAGTTACTAGGAAAAGGCCTAGGAACATAGTTTCCTCTAAAAGCATTGTTGTTGCCAAAATTGTTCCTACCAACAAAATTAACGTCCAAACTAGCGTTGCTACTCTCAATCAAGGAAGATAGTGGCATGTCATTAGGATCTAAAGGAGCATTTCTACTAGCAACCAAATTCATCAACTCGTCCATCTTAGCACTAAGCGAGTTAATTTCTTCTATAGCGTGTACCTTTTTGCTAGCAGGTGACCTTTCAGTGTGCCACTAAGAGTAGTTGGTCATGATATTGTCTAGGAGTTTTGTAGCTTCTACTAACGTGATTTCCATGAATGTTCCACCTGAGCCGGAGTCCAAGATATTGCGAGAAGCAAAATTCAAACCAACGTAAAAGATTTGTATAATCATCCACAAACTCAAGCCATGAGCGGGACAATTTCTAATCATTAACTTCATCCTCTCCCAAGATTGTGCAACGTGTTCATGATCAAGTTGCTTGAAATTCATGATATCGTTATGGAGAGAGCTAATCTTAGACGGCGGAAAATACTTGGATATGTAAGCATCTTTGCACTTATTCCAAGAATCAATACTATTTTTAGGCAAAGAAGAAAACCAAGTTTTCGCACGATCTCGCAAAGAGAACGAAAAAAGCTTCAACTTAACAACATCATTATCCACATCTTTCTTCTTTTGCATATCGCAAAGTTCAATGAAAGTATTGAGATGGGATGCGGCATCTTCACTAGGAAGGCCAGAAAATTGCTCTTTCATAACAAGATTCAGCAAGGCGGCGTTGATTTCATATGATTCCGCACTAGTTTGGTGTACTAAAAATCATTATTATTAGTATTCGAGAACTCGCAAAGTTTGGTGTTTTCAGCCATGATGACTTCAACAAACCAACAAGAGCACAAGCAAGCAAGAAAACTGGCAAAGGAAAACGGCAAAAGGCAAATAAAAATGGCAAAGGAAAAAGGCAAATGAAAACGGCGAATGTGAGGTGGGGGAGAGGAAAACGAGAGGCAACTAGAAAAAAAGGTAAATGCAAGAGATGAGTTTGTGACACCTACTTGGATAGATCTTGACTTGATCTCTCCCCGGCAACAGTGCCAGAAATACTTCTGCTACGGCAACAAAAGACCTTCCCTGGCAACGGTGCCAGGAATCCTTCTGCTACGGGCTACGCCTATAGGGACTTCCATGGCAAATATGAAAAGGATTCCCCCGCAGCCTTGGAGCCTTGCATTGATGTTCCCTTGAAGAGGAAAGGGGGATGTAGCACAACGGCAGTAAGTATTTCCCTCAGTTTGAGAACCAAGGTATCAATCCAGTAGGAGGATCGAGTCAAGTCACAAGTACCTGCACAAACACAAGGAGCTTGCACCCAACGCTATGAAGGGGTTATCAATCCCTCATAGATTGTTTGCAAAGTGAGAACTAAAAGCAAAAAGGAAACAAAGCAAAGTAAAAGTAAAAGTGGAGACGATAGTTGTGAATAGACCTGGGGGCCGTAGGGTTCACTAGTGGCTTCTCTCATGAAAGCAAGTAGACGGTGGGTGAACGAATTACTGTCGAGAAATTGATAGAACCGCGCAAAGTCATGACGTTATATATGGCAATGATCATATCTATATCACGTCCAAAACAAGTAGACCGATACTTTCTGCATCTACTACTATTACTCCACACGTCGACCGCTATCCAGCATGCATCTAGTGTATTGAGTTCATAAGAACAGAGTAACGCCTTAAGCAAGATGACATGATGTAGATGTACAATCTCAAATCTATGATGAAAGCCCATCTTGTTACCCTTGATGGCAACAACACGATGTGTGCCTTGCTGCCCCTTCTGTCACTGGGAAAGGTCACCGCACGGTATGATCCCAAAATCAAGCACTTCTCCCATTGCAAGAATCATAGATCTAGTTGGCCAAACAAAACCCAAGACTCGGAGAGACTTACAAGGATATCAAATCATGCATATAAGAAATCAGCAAAGACTCAAATATAAATCATACATAATCTTATCACAAATCCACAATTCATCGGATCTCGACAAACACACCACCTAAGAGGATTACATCGGATAGATCTCCATGAAGATCATGGAGAACTTTGTATTGAAGATCCAAGAGAGAGAAGAAGCCATCTAGCTACTAACTACGGACCCGTAGGTCTGAAGTAGACTACTCACGAGTCATTGGAGGGGTGATGATGTTGATGTAGAAGCCCTCCAGCTCCAAAGTCCCCTCCGGCAGGGCACCGGGAAGGGTCTCCAGATGAGATCTCGTGGAAACAGAAGCTTGCAGCGGCGGAAAAGTGTTTTCGTGGATGCCCTGATTTGTTCTGGGATTTTAGGGAATATATAGGCCAAAGAGCTAGGGCACGGGAGCGTCAGGGGGGCCACAAGCCTGGTCGCCACGGTCCCCCCTCGCCGCGGCGTCAGGGCATGTGGGCTTCCTCTGGGCTTCCTGCCTTGGCCCTCAAATCCCCTGATCTTCTTCTGTTCTGAAAAAAATTATTTCGGGGATTTTATTCCGTTTGGACTCCGTTCCAAAATCACATCTGAAGAGAGTCAAAAACACAGAAAAAACAGGAAGTCGCACTTGGCACTCAAATAATAAGTTAGTCCCAAAAAAGATATAAAAGGTATATAAAACATTCAAAGTTGACAAGATAACAGCATGAAGCTATCAAAAATTATAGATACGTTTGAGACGTATCAACCTATAACTTAACTATATCGAAACATCACCGAACCTTAAGTGTGGAGACCATGCGGGTTCGAGAACTATGCAGACATGACCCGAGACATTCTCCGGTCAATAAACAATAGTGGGACCTAGATGTCCATATTGGCTCCTACATATTCTATGAAGATCTCTATCGGTTGAACCTCTATGTCAAGGGCCCCGAGATACCTCTCCGTCACACGGAGTGACAAATCCTAGTCTTGATCCATGCCAACCCAACAGACACCTTTGGAGATACCTGTAGAGCACCTTTATAGTCACCCAGTAATGTTGCAACGTTTGATACACACAAGGTATTCCTCCGGTGTCCTGGAGTTGCATGATCTCATGGTCATAGGAAGAGATACATTGACACGCAGAAAAATAGTAGCAATAAACTGACACGATCATATGCTACATTTATAGTTTGTGTCTTGTCCATCACATCATTCTCCTAATGATATGATCCTGTTATCAAGTGACAACACTTGCCTATGGCCAGGACACCTTGACGATCTTTGATCAACGAGCTAGTCAACTAGAGGCTCACTTGGGACAGTGTGTTGTCTATGTATCGACATATGTATTTGAGTTTCCAATCAATACAATTCTAGCATGGATAATAAATGATTATCATGAACAAAGAAATATAATAATAACCAATTTATTATTGTCTCTAGGGGATATTTCCAACAGTCTCCCACTTGCACTAGAGTCAATAATCTAGTTCACATCACTGTGTGATTGTAATGAATCTAACACCCATACAGTTCTGGGGTTCGATCATGTCTTCCTTGTGAGAGAGGTTTTTAGTCAACGGATCTGAACCTTTCAGATCTGTGTGTGCTTTACATGTCATCCTATAGATGCTGCTACTACGTGGCATTTGGAACTATTCCAAATGACTGCTCCACTATACGAATCCGGTTTACTACTCAGAGTTATTTGGATTAGTGTCAAAGCTTGCATCGACGTAACCCTTTACGCGGAACTCTTTAATCACCTCCATAATCGAGAAAAATTCCTTAGTCCACTAGTTACTAAGGATAACTTTGACCGCTGTTCAGTGATTCAATCCTGGATCACTCTTTGTACCCCTTGATAGACTCATGGCAAGGCACACATCACGTGCGGTACACAGCATGGCATACTTTAGAGCCTATGGCTAAGGCATAGGGGACGACCTTCGTCCTTTCTCTTTCTTCTACCATGGTAGGGCTTTGAGTCTTACTCCAATTCACACCTTACAACACAGCCAAGAACTCCTTCTTTGCTGACCTATTTTGAACTGCTTCAAAAACTTGTCAAGGCATGCATTTCATTGAAAGTTCTATTATCGTTTTGATCTATCTCAATAGATCTTGATGCTCAATGTTAAAGTAGCTCTATCCAGGTTTTCCTTTGAAAAACTCCTTTCGAACAACCTTTTATGCTTTCCAGAAATTCTACATTACTTCCGATCAACAATATGTCAACCACATTTACTTATCAGAAATTCTATAGTGCTCTCACTCATTTCTTTGGAAATACAAGTTTCTCATAAACCTTGTATAAACCCAAAAGCTTTGATCATCTCATCAAAGCATATATTACAACTCTGAGATGCTTGCACCACTCCATAGAAGGATCGCTGAAGCTTACATACTTGTTAGCATCCTTAGGATCGACAAAACCTTCTCGTTGTATCACATACAACCTTTCCTCAAGGAAACCATCGAGGAAACAATGTTTTGACATCCTATGTGCAATATTTCATAAATAATGCAGCAACTGCTAACATAATTCCGAGACTTTTAGCATCACTACGAGTGAGAAAGTCTCATCATAATCAACTCATTGAACTTGTCGGAAACATCTTCGCGACAAGTCGAGCTTTTCTTAATGGCGACTTTTCACCATCATCGTCTGTCTTCCTTTTAAAGATCTATATGTACTTAATAGTCTTACGACCATCAAGTACTTCTTCCATAGTATACACTTTGTTTTTATACACGGATCCTCTCTCGGATTTCATGGCCTCCTGCCATTTGCTTGAATCCGGGCCCACCATCGCTTCTACATAGCTCGTAGGTTCATTGTTGTTCAACAACATGATCTCCAAGACAGGGTTACCGTACCACTCTGGAGCAGTACGCGACCTTGTCGACTTATGAGGTTTGTAGTAACTTGATCCAAAGCTTAATGATCACTATCATCAGTTTCCACAACAATTGGCGTAGGCGTCACAGGAACAACTTCCTACACCCCGCTACACACTGGTTGAAGTGACGGTTCAATAACCTCATCAAGTTCCACCACCCTCCCACTCAATTCTTTCGAGAGAAACTTTTCCTCGAGAAAGGACCCGTTTCTAGAAACAAACACTTTGCTTCCGGACCTGAGATAGGAGGTATACCCAACTGTTTTGGGTGTCCTATGAAGATGCATTTATCCGCTTTGGGTTCGAGCTTATCATGCTCAAACTTTTCCACATAAGCATCGCAACCCCAAACTTTTAAGAAACGGCAGCTTAGGTTTCTCCAAACCATAGTTCATACGGTGTCTCTCAACAGAAATACGCGGTGCCCTATTTAAAGTGAATGCGGTTGTCTCTAATGCATAACCCATAAATGATAGTGGTAATTCGATAAGAGACATCATAGTATGCACCATATCAAATAGAGAGTTCGGACACACCATCCCACTATGGTGTTCTAGGTGTGTAACATCCCAAATTTTCAATTTGGAATGTTATACAATAGATCATCATTGCATATCATATTTTATTGCATTTTGGTTGATCCTAGAAATTCTACGCAACTCAAGGACCCACGGAGAGAGTTGGGAATTTCGTTATTTTCATATTTGAACTTTCCTAAATTTTTGAAAAGAGGATCATTTGGTTTTAATTATTTTATCTTCAAATATTTCCAAATATAAAATAAAAGAGAGGGGATAAAATGACTTCCCCAAAAATAAAGAAATATTGGAGGAAAAATATTAAAATCAAATAAGAATTTTATTCGGAGTTTTATTCAATTAGGGAAAAATGCGTTTTTCAAAATTGCATTAGAGGCCCAAATAAATGTTCACCTTGTCCGTTATATTTTTAGAAGACGGCGGGAATTTATTTCAGGATTTTTGGAGTCCGTTTAGTATTTCTTTTTATCTATTTTCTGCGCGTTGGAATTTTAAAAAACAAAGCAACCGACTTACGGGCCGTGTCCGGCTAGGACACCTGGCCAGCCGGCCTTTATAAGCCGAGCCGAGGCGCCCCAAAACCCTAGCGAGCCGCCCCTCGAGCCCCGCCCCACGAGCCGCCGCCGCCGTGCCGCCGAGCCGCGCTGCCGCCGCACCGTTCGTGCGTACGTTCGTTTTAATGAAGGATGTTCATCCGTTAGCCGCACACGGCAAACGTTCGTTCGTTAGCCTGTTCGTCAGTTTTTTGTTTTTCCAGGAATTTTCCGCGATTATTTTCGATCGCGATTTATGCCCTCATCTTTGTTTTAGTTTATCCTTTCGCTCGATTATCGGAATCTCGTGATTAAAGCGCCCAGATCTTCGTATCGAAACCCTCTTTCTGTTTAACCAACTTGAACATGATTTTTCTATTGTAAAATTTGACTCTAGTCCAAATTAGTAAACGAATCTTGTTTCTTTCATAGTTAGAGTTTCAACGCTTCGTTTGTTTTGATTCTTTTTGCAAACCGGAGTTCTTCAATTGAACTTTCTGGGTACATCTTTTATTTGAGTTTTACCCATTCATCTAGTTTGAGTGCTTATGTATGTTATTGTTTGTTTATGATAGAGTACCTGGAGTGCAAAGCGTGCTACTACGAGTCTCTAGGTTTTGCGGATCATCAGCAAGGCAAGTAACACTTTGATCATACCTCTTACTACCCAATTTTTATTGCATTAGATCAACCCTCAAACATTGCATGGTTAGGATCTGATTAACATGTGGGTTTTGGGAAGTAGATGATGAGGTAGAACCTATTGTCGTGTTTATTATCAAACCTTTGGGAGTTACTTCTACGTTATGCTTATATTGCTATGCCATGCTCGTAGACGTGGATTGGGTGAGTGTATCCATGACAGATGTGAGTATTGTTAATTAATGGTTCACTTAAGGTGGCTACTTAAATACACATCTGGGTGGATTGCTTGAGGCACCCTAGGGTACCCAGTGGTTGTCAGGGCACCTGGAGAAATCCAGTGTTCTCCTAGGATATCCCGGAGTAACCGTGTGATCATCCTACGGTCCGCCACCCAGGATCAAAGGGATCATAAGATTATACATTCTATAAACTTCCGTGTGCAGCCACAAGCCAATATGGGCTCTGGCATGGTTGAGTAAGTTGCGTGAAGCTCTTGAAGCGGTAGACTAGCAGATGTAGTGGGTTGTAGGTGGTACGGTCTACCAAGAATAGAGAGTTAATGCTTCAGAAAGACTATGTCTCGGAGTTCCGAGCATGGATGTATTCGAGTCTTGTGGGAAAAGTGCGCAAACCTCTGCAGAGTGTACAAACTAATGATGGTTAGCCGTGTCCCCGATTATGGACATCTTGAGTATCTGGTTTTTGGATTATCATGTTGATCTCATCACTCTAAATTAATTTGTTTGGTTTAATGATGATGCTTAATTGGGATTGAGTTGGAGGAACCTTCTCAACGTTTAACAACAATCATGATAGTTAAATAAAACTTATTCCTTTGTTGTAGGAAAAAGATTGGCCTTATGCAAAACTGTTAACCATAGAGCTTTCCACCAGCCATATATGCATGTAGAGATAGTAATTTATTCTGTTCATTACTCTATGTGTTACATTGCGAGGATATTCCATGTGCTGACCCGTTTCGGGCTGCACCATTTCATGTTGCAGACTTTTCAGACATCGAGTAAGGTGCCATAGGTCGTCGTCTTTCACTCAGCTATGCCGTTGGAGTTGATGGACTCACTTTATCTTCCAAGCCTTCCGCTGTTATCATTTTTAGATGGCCTTAAGCCATATTATTGTAATAAGTTCTCTTTTGAGACATTCGATGTAATAAGTGCGTGATTGAAACTCTGTTATAAATCCTCAAGTACTGTGCATGTCAGCATTACCGATCCAGGGATGACACTAATGCACAGAGACTGGACGGTTTGAGGTCTGGTCGATACAAGGTGGCATGAGATATGAAACAATTTTCACATTTGTCTTAATTGTGTACCAAACTCGCAACTCAGATATTCATCTCTATGATCATATCGTAGACATGTTACCCTCTTGTCATGACGATCTTCAACTTCACTCTGAAACTACTTGAACCTTTCAATAATTCAGACGTGTGTTTCATCAAGAAAATACACTAGTATCTACTCAAATCATCTGTGAAGTAAGAACATAATGATATCCACTGCGTGCCTCACCACTCATTGGAGTGCATACATCCAAATGTATTACTTCCAATAAGTTACTTTCTAGTTCCATCTCACTAGAAAACGAGACTTTCTGTCATCTTGCCCATGTGGTATGATTTGCATGTCTCAAGTGATTAAAAATCAAGTGATCCCAAATGATCCATCTGCATGGAGTTTCTTCATGCGTTTATACCAGTAGGTATGGTTTGCATGTCTCAAACGTTTAAAAAATGAGTGAGTACAAAGATCCATCGGCATGGAGCTTCTTCATACATTTTATACCAACATGACTCGAGTGGCAGTGCCACAGGTAAGTGGTACTATCATTACTACTTTGTATCTTTTGGCATCAATATTATGAACATGTGTAGCACTACGATCGAGATTCAATAAACCATTGAAGGTATTTATTCAAGAAAATAGAATAACCATTATTATCTTTAAATGAATAATCATATTGCAATAAACACGATCTAATCATTTTCATGCTCAACGCAAACACCAAATAACAATCATTTAGGTTTAACACTAATCCCGATGGTAGAGGGAGCGTGCGATCTTTGATCACATCAACCTTAGAATTACTTCCAACACACATCGTCACCTCACCCTTGCTAGTATCCATTTAATCCGTAGCTATAATTTCGAGTTACTAACACTTAGCTACAGAACCGGTATCTAATACCCTGGTGCTACTAGGAGTACTAGTAAGGTACACATCAATATGAGGTATATCCAATATACTTTTGTCGACTTTGCGAGCCTTCTCATCTACCAAGTATCTATGGTAGTTCCGCCTCAGTGACCGTTCCCCTCATAACATAAGCACTTAGTCTCGGGTTTGGGTTCAACCTTGGGTTTCTTCACTAGAGCAGCAACTGGTTTGCCGTTTCATGAAGTATCCCTTCTTGCGCTTGCCCTTCTTGAAACTAGTGGTATTACTAACCGTCAACAATTGATGCTCCTATTTGATTTCTACTTCTGCGATGTCAAACATCATGAATAGCTTAAGGATCATCATATCTATCTTTGATATGTTATAGTTCATCATGAAGCTCTAGTAGCTTGGTGGCAGTGACTTTGGAGAACCATCACTATCTCATCTGGAAGATTTACTCCCACTCGATTCAAGCGATTGTAGCACTCAGACAATCTGAGCACATGCTCAACGATTGAGCTTTTCTCCCTTACTTTGTAGACAAAGAATCTTGTCGGAGGTCTCATACCTCTCAACACGGGCACGAGCATGAAATCCCAATTTCATCTCTTGGAACATCTCACATGTTCTGTGACGTTCAAAACGTCTTCGGTGCCTCAATTCTAAGCCGTTTAAGCATTACACACTGAACTATCATGTAGTCATCAAAAAACGTGTATGTCAGATGTTCGCAACATCCACATACGACGCTCGAGGTTTAGCACACCGAGCGGTGCATTAAGGACATAAGCCTTCTGCGCAGCATTGAGGACAATCCTCAGTTTACGGACCCAGTCCACATAATTGCTACTATCATCTTTCAACTAAATTTTCTCTAGGAACATATCAAAAACAGTAGAGCTACAACGCAGGCTACAACATAATTTACAAAGACCTTTTGACTATGTTCATGATAATTGAGTTTAGCTAATCATATTACTAATAACTCCCACTCAAAATAGACATCCCTCTAGTCATTCGAGTGGCGCATGATCCAAATCCACTAACTCAAGTCCGATCATCACGTGAGTTGAGTATAGTTTCAGTGGTGAACATCTCCATGTTGATCATATAAACTATATGATTCATGCTCGACCTTTCGGTCTCTTGTGTTCCGAGGCCATGTGTGTACATGCTAGGTTTGTCAAGTTTAACCCGAGTGTTCCGCGTGTGCAACTGTTTTGCACCCGTTGTATGTGAACGTTGAGTCTATCACACCCGATCATCACGTGATGTCTCGAAATGACAAACTTTCGCAACAGTGCACAGTCGAGGAGAACACAATTTTATCTTGAAATTTTAGTGAGGGATCACCTTATAATGCTACCATCGTTCTAAGCAAAATAAGGTGCATAAAAGGATTAACATCACACGCAAATCATAAGTGACATGATATGGCCATGATCTTGTGCTTCTTGATCTCCATCACCAAAGCACCGGCATGATCTTCATCGTCACCGACGCCACACCATGATCTCCATCATCATGATCTCCATCATTGTGCCGCCATCAAGGTTATCGTTCTATCTATGCTATTACTACTAAAGCTACTACCTAGCAATATAGTAGACGCATGTGCAAGCAGAAACATTAGTTCAAAGACAACCCTATGGCTCGTGCCGGTTGCCGTATCATCGACGTGCAAGTCGATATTTAACTATTACAACATGATCATCTCATACATCCAATATATCATATCATGTCTTTGGCCATATCACATCACATGCATACCCTGCAAAAACAAGTTAGACGTCCTCTAATTGGTTGTTGCATGTTTTACGTGGCTGCTATGGGTATCTAGTATGATCGCATCTTACTTATGCAAAGCCACAACCGTGATATACAATTTACTATTTAACCTTCTCCAAGGACCGCCCCGGTCAAATCCGATTCAACTAAAGTTGAAGAAACAGACACTCGCCAGTCATCTTTATGCAACAAGTTGCATGTTAGTCGATGAAGTCGGTCTCTCGTAAGCATATGAGTAAGGTTGGTCCGGGCCGATTCAATCCAGCAATACCGCTGAATCGAAAAAAGACTAGGAGGGCAGCAAATCGAATATCAACGCCCAAAAACTCTTTCGTGTCATACTCGGGATATCATCTACGCATGAACCTAGCTCTGATACCACTATTGGGGAACGTAGCATGGGAAACAAAAAATTTCCTACGCACACGCAATACCTATCCATGGTGATGATCACCTACGAGAGGGGAGAGTGAATCTACATAACCTTGTAGATCGCTAAGCGGAAGTGTATATAACACGGTTGACGTAGTCGAACATCTACGCGATTCAAATCGCAGCCCGTCCGGCGATCTCATCTTGATTCGTCCCGCGATCGCATCACTATCCATCCCGATCTAGTGCCGAACGGACGGCACCTCCGCGTTCAGCACACGTACAGCTCGATGACGACCCCCGCCTTCTCGATCCAGCAAGAGAGATGGGGATGTAGATGAGTTCTCCGACAGCGTGACGGCGCGCCGGTGATGGTGGTGATCTATTCGTGGAGGGCTTCGCCAAAGCACCGCAGAAATCCGATCTAATGGAAGAACAACAAACTAGAGGAGAGGGTAGCATGTGGCTTAAATTGTGTGTCTCAAAAACCCTCAATACCTCTAGTATATATAAGAGGGAGGCAGGGGAGGACGCAGCCTCAAACCCTCAAGGTTTGGCCGAAATTGGAGGTGGAGGAGTCCTACTCCAATCCTACTAGGAGTAGGATTCCTCCTTTCCACTTGGAAACCCTTTCCACCTTTTCCACCTTTGGTTTTTTCCCTCTCAAACCTCATGGGACTTAGTGGGAGCTTATGTCAGCCCACTAGGGGCTGGTTTGTATCCTCCCACAGCCCATAAGGCCCCTCGGGGCGTGACACCCATCCCGATGGTCCCCGGTACCCTCCCGACACTCCCGGTACACTACCAATGAGCCCAAAACTTTTTCGGTGACCAAAACAGGACTTCCTATATATCAATCTTTACCTACGGACCATTCCGGAGCTCGTCGTGACGTCCCGGACCTCATACGGGACTCCGAACAACTTTCGGTTACCAACACCTATAACTCAACTATACCGAAACGTCACCGAACCTTAAGTGTGCAGACCCTGCGGGTTCGAGAACTATGCAGACATGACCTGAGACATTCTCCGGTCAATAACCAATAGTGGGACCTGGATGTCCATATTGGCTTCTACATATTCTACGAATATCTCTATCGGTTGAACCCCTATGTCATGGATTCAGTTAATCCCATATGTTGTTCCCTTTGTCCTTCGGTATGTTACTTGCCTGAGATTCGATCGTTCGTATCTCCATACCTAGTTCAATATCGTTACCGGCAAGTCTGTTTACTCGTTCCATAATACAAGATCCCGTAACTAACTCCTTAGTCACATTGCTTGCAAGGCTCGTTGTGATGTTGTATTATCGAGTGGGCCCCGAGATACCTCTCCGTCACACGGAGTGACAAATCCCAGTCTTGATCCATGCCAACCCAACATACACCTTTGGTGATACCTGTAGAGCACCTTTATAGTCACCAATAATATTGCGATGTTTGATACACACAAGGTCTTCCTCCAGTCTCCGGGAGTTGCATGATCTCATGGTCATAGGAACAGATACATTGACATGCAGAAAAGCAGTAGCAATAAACTGACACGATCATATGCTACGTTTATAGTTTAGGTCTTGTCCATCACATCATTCTCCTAATGATGTGATCGTGTTATCAAGTGACAACACTTGCCTATGGCCAGGAAACTTTGACCATCTTTGATCAACGAGCTAGTCAACTATAGGCTCACTAGGGACAGTGTGTTGTCTATGTATCCACACATGTATTTGAGGTTCCAATCAATACAATTCTAGCATGGATAATAAATGATTATCATGAACAAGGAAATATAATAATAACCAATTTATTATTGCCTCTAGGGCATATTTCCAACACTCAGTTCATTCAACGTTTTACTCTTAGGATATAAGTGAAGCACAAGAGTAAACATAAAACTACTCTCAAAAGATATAAGTGAAGATCAATGAGTAGTCAAATAATTAAGTAGCTATATGAGGACTCTATATCATTAAAGATTTTTGGATCTTGATATTTTATTCAAACAGCAAACAAAACAAAAATAGCACTTCAAGAATAGCATATATCATTTGAATGAATAAACAATTAGGCTCAACATAGGCTAACCGATAGTTGACGAAGAGGGGTGGGATGTGTAGCATCCCCAAGCTTATATGCTTGAGACTTCTTGTAATATTGTCTTGGGATGCCTTCGGAATCCCCAAGCTTGAACTTTTGTATCTCGTTCAATCCTCTCATGTCCCGGTTTCATCTATGTCTCAGAAACTTCATCCACACGAAACTTGAAAATAACTCGTGAGATAGGTTAATACACATAAGAATAAATCAACACTTCATGTACTGCCAAGACAAGTTTCATAATAATTTTGAAACATTATCTACTGTATACTATCATTTCCAAAATTTATATCTACCAATATAAGTCCTGAAAACAATAGAAGAAGTAGATAACAAAACTATGACAACAATCTGTCTAAACAGGACAATCTGTAGCAATTTATTAAACAGTGTACTTATGTATCTCCAAACATTATGAAAATTTTGGACATTATAAAGTATTTGTGTGAACCTGGTGTGTACAAATTTCAGAAACTTTGCACGTTCTAGTAAAATGACAGAATTCAAATACTACAGCAACAGTTTCTATTTTTATACAACACAAATCACACATGCAATTCAAGCATTCTAAAGGCAATTCTTGGAACTTTTTATTGAAAATCGAGATTATAAATAACATCAAGAAAATACTAACAAAATAAAATGATGCTCCAAGAAAGACTCTTATTATGTGATGAATAAAAATATAGCTCCAAATAAGATATACCGATAGTATCGAAGACGAAAGAGGGGATGCTTTCCGGGGTATCTCTAAGCTTAGACGCGTGGGTTTTCCTTGAATAGTACCTTAGGGGTGCGTTGGGAATCGCCAAGCTTAGCGTATTTCCACTCCTTATTCTCCTCATACCGGTATCTCACCAAAACTTAAAAACTTCAATCACACAAAACTTAACGGAACTTCATGAGATGGGTTAGTATAATAAAGATAGATCATTCACTTAGGTACTGTCAGGACAAGATTCATAATTGTTACCACATGATACCTACTATATTCTATCATTCCCATAATTTATGTCACTCAATATAAGCTATAGAAACGCTAAAACAAGCAAACTATGCATGCAAAACAGAATCTGTCAAAAAACGAACATTCAATGAAGATCTGAGTGAACACCATACTTACCTGACTATATAAATTCTGAACAATTAGGACAACGAATAGAATTTGCGTATAAAAAATGTGTAAAAATTTCATATTTTTTAGCCTTACAGTAAAATCACATAATTCATATACTGGAGGCAAAAGTTTCTATTTTTGCACAGATTCAAACTAAGAACATATCAGTGCAGTGCTAGGCTAGCAAGAACATATCAAGTTTAGAGTCATTTACTATGCTATTCATACTCTTATAGATGCTCAAAGGAATTATGCTAAGAATGACAAATAGTTATATGTAGTAATTTTTACTTGTGAATAGTTTAGGCCTTACATTACCTACACTAAGGTCATATTCTATACGAACCCTCCAACAATAGAGGAGGTCCTTGATATTAAAGATACAAAAACTCGTTAGATGAGGTGGTCTGTTATTTTCCAGAAATTTGATAGCGAGATACAAGATCACAAAGACATAAGTGAAATTTGTGAAATGTATCCATGCTAGAAGAGGAGCATAAATGTTGAGGGACGAGAATATGTATACCATATGGGACGGTGGTATCCCTAGATAGGGCGACCATCGGTACCTTTGGGGACACTCAGCCTCTACTCTTTGCATTAAAAGAACCATATCTCAAATTAAGGGTAAGAAAAGAAAGTATTTTATTTTATTATACTAACCCTTTGAATCCCAGTAAAGGTCAAAAGACGTCTTCATCACTTGGCCCCACAAGGGAGAAGAAACCATGTACGAAGGCATTCAACAAAAATATGGGATAGGAAAGGCACGGGAATTAGCACAAGTTCATCCATATATCTTAGGCAATACTTTATTCAATTTCATTTCATTTTTTTGTAAATATTTTTGTAGTTCTTAAGTCATATGGGCGCTCATATGATTGCTTGCGGGTGTATGAAACGCCGCCTTTTACTCTGGCTTGATGGGTGACTCAGGCGATAGATCATGCAACCGCCATGCGATCGGCGTATGGTAGGACATCGATCGCTTTGTCACCTAGCGCTAACGTTTGTTTTTTACATTAAAAAAACTCTCCAAGGAGGATGGAGGAAGTCAAATGAGCTCTGAAACAGGCGGACATAGTCGCCCGGAACACCGGAAAACAATCTATGATGGAAGAAGTCGATCGAAGGAATCCATGTGACCACTCGCATGACCAGATGCGGTTGTATGGAAGGTCGTCGATCATGATATCGCTCTGATCCTTAACATGATCTCATCCAATTTTGTTTGATGTGTTTCTTATTATGTTTAACATCCTTATCTTGTTAAAACCTATGCCCCTAACCTCTTATGTACATAGATATAGCCTCCTTCTTTGTCAAACTTAACAAACAAATCTAGCACAAGCCTCTTTGAGTTTTGAATTGCAGGAAGCAATGGATCATTCGTGGGATGATAGGCAATACTCCCCTCAACAGTAAGACGATATGGAACAAGAAGGTTACCACTCAGTGGGCAAGAAGGAAAGGACTAGTCATGTTCTTGATTGTCCCCCTCCTCCGAGGATGAACGTGAAGAGGAAGAACCCTTGGAGGTTACGTACGACGAATATGAGAACAAGCTGGAGGCAATCCACATAATAGCTCAAAGTCATCACCACCGAGAATTGGCTCGAGTTAGTCAAAGCTACCTCCATCATCACGGGAAAGTGCAGGTTGAGTAACTTCACTATCCATGAACCCACAGGAGAGTCCGAAGAGATAGACCCCAAGGCAGGCAAGATACACACAATTGGTGCATGCATCTCGGCGGGAGAATGCAAGAGGGGCCGTTTCGTCAACCCTGCTTCATCCACTCAAAATCAGGAACAAGGTATAAACCCTAAAGCGGAAATAAAGTTTTAACTAAGCAAATAAGGGACATGGAGATGGTCCGTGTTGTCAAGACTCGTGACATACTAAATACAAACATGAGAATCATCGCCAACCAAGATGAAATGTTCCACATATATCGGCCTCGCATCACGGACTTGGAGGTCGCCAACAAGCTCCTTATCAACTCACTCACCGGGATCAACAACCGCCCTTTAGAGGAAAACACTCGTATCAACAAAAAGGAGACTAAATGAATCCTACCATCTTGCATGTTAAGTTTGGGGGATTTTGAGGCCCTCTATATCCCCTATTTCTTTCTTAGTTTTATTTTTATGCAAAATTTATTTTTAGTTAAATTTGAATAAATGAAGACAATCGTACTTTCTTGATAGAGGGAACAATCTTATCAAGTGGGTGATGTAGGTTTAAATGGATTTTCTATTATGGTATCATTGTATGAACTTGCTTTGCATGTTAGGCCTTGTTGTGTGCTAAATATTTTTGCTCATATATGATGATAATAAGTATTCCACATCTCTAGTATCGATCGAGAAGTAGAGGTCGACAACTTGACAAGATAGATCACCTTTATTTCAGTTCGTGTAATGATTGCTTGTTGAAGTGTATCAACTAATCATCCAAGTATGAAAAAGAACAAGTGTATTTCATGGTAGAAATGAATACGAAAGCATAGTATTGAAAGAACTATGCAAAAAACCCTTTGTTAATATAAATTATCAAGCATATATTTTCATGTCACGCCTCAAAAAGGGAAAAAATCAGTGACATGGGATAGGCCTAATTCTTCAAGAAAAAGGGAGAAATAAAAATATATCTTCTTTAGATAAAAGACCAAGGGAACTTGTTCCGCTGAAAGAGCAAAGTAATTATCACTTAAAGTTGAGGAACATCTTCTTAACGATAGACACTAAGGTGTGGAAGCCTTCATCCTCATCCGATTAACGGAGAGATATGGTAGTGCAGAAGAGAGCTGATCATATAATGCAAATTCTGAAATTACATGATGAACTCATTCATTTTTCAACCATCTGCATCTCATAGTAAAGATGACCTATTTATTACAACTTGTGGCATTTTCTAGGGGACGAGAAAACCTTTAAGCTTGGGGGAGTTTACGAGTCCCATTTACGTGATTATTTTGTTAATGTTTATGTGCTTACTCAGTAGGTCTTGTGGAATTTTACCATGTTCACACACTTATTTTTGTCGTTTTTCCCGAGGTAACACCTTTTCAACCAAATCACATTATATGGAACAAATCCCAAGAAATGATAATGAGATCACACATTTAATGTGGAAATAATTTTCCACAAGTGAAGGCATCAAGGGGAGCAAAGGAGGAGCCGTTGAGCCACCTCCAGAGCGAAAGGCAGCGTATCATGCGACCGCAACTTCTCGTATGAGCGGTCGCATGGAGTGTCAGTGCCACCACCTTGTCCATTATTTTCACACCGTAGAATCAGATCGGGAATCAGATGCACGGAGAGATTAGAACCTCATCCATAAGGAGGAACCCTAGCGTCTGAGGCGATCTAGAAGGAGGAATTGACAAGGAGGGGGCACCACCTCACCATCATCACGAGTAAGGCTCCAACATCATCAACACTGTCATTGTCGTCATCATCCACATCCAACTCATTGTAATCTCCGGAATCCTATTACGCTCCGTTTGGATGTCTCCATTGGAGAGCATCGTATTGAATTGGTCTGAATTCCAAATCAATGAGGAAGCTGAAATGGCCCGAATACGAATTCATCTGTTTGGTTGTCCACATAATTGGCCCCTAGAATGCCTCTGAGATGTCAATAGCAAATTCTGTTTGGAAGACAAACTTTGGAATCTCATAACTACACTACCGAGGATTTGGGCATGGGTATACGGGTGGGCGTGGCGGACAGGGAGGAGGATCGAGCCGGAGCAACCATGGCCAAAGGAGACCCACGCCTCCGCTGTCGCGGTCCTCGTGGGAGCCGTCGAGATGCACGAGGATGGCCATGGAAATAGAAGTAGCGAGCCGGGAAGGACATGTGTGGAGGAGGATTGACAAGGCTAGGATTGAACCTATGTGTGGCCGCCGAGATCCTTGGGACTCGCCGCCGAGCTCCCTGGTGGTGGCCGCCGAGCTCCCTGGTCCTCACCGTTGTGTCCGTTTGTCTCCCACTTTCGTTTTTATTGAGGACGCGGGGATAAGGAAGCGAAGGGGTACGCTTTGTGGGAAGGGGCCAACTCAGAGAAAATTGGAGCGCCAATGCTCTATATCGTTGGAGGGAAGTTTTGGTAGGAGGGAATACGAGGGTGAATTGGGTTTTGTTTCTCAGCGGCAATTTATAGTCCAACCAAACAGTTGAATTACAATCAGGGAATACCAAATCCATTGAAGGCACCTCAATTGAGACATCCAAACGTAGTGTTAGGGATAATTCTTGTGTTACATGTGTGATTCATTCATGATCTCCATCACTCGTGTTATGATGTTTGTTGTTTCCATGAGTGAGTAGTTTCTCCCATTCTCGGGGCTATGGATGAACCCTAGTGTGTAATAGATCATTTGATATTAGGATTCAACATCCTCTTTGCACATTTATGCTAATGATCTTCTTGATGTTGGGCGAAGTCTATCATCTAATATATGCCAAGATGGGCCACAAGGTTATTACGGTTGGAAAACCATGTAGTTGCAGAGGTGGGTGATGTGACCGACCCCATCTCCCTTCATAACGGATCGTTGCAGCAGGGGATAAATGGAGATCAATTATAGGTTGTGTCCAAGGGGACGACGCTCCCCTTAATCACCATTTGATAACCGAAATGGGGGATCATGTTGGCGGCATATGTTATTAGGGCTGCCTAGAGTATAAACGTGTCCATACCGGTTCTGCCCGCAAATAGAAATTGGAAAGTTTCTTAGGAATATGATGTAGTGTTGTGTTTAGGCACCGCTATAGAAACCCACTAGGGGGGATTTCATACTCCCTGACAAAATTTAGCCCTATTGATTCAAAAACTCTCTTTTGCAACCTTCAGTATTTGCTTTCATTTTGATACTTACTTTTATGCTTGTTACAATATTCCTATTTTATTATTGTTCCTTTGGGTTACTCACAATTGTAGACGTAATATGTGAACCATCCAAGAGACAAAAGATTGATTCATGTGCTCACCATGGGATCAATACTCGTATTTCGAAGGAGTTACAACTAAACCTGATGCACTTGCATGCCAAAACATTTACAAGCCTAGGTCACTCATGGTGAACTAGCTGCACATCCCCATTTAAACGCATAGATCAGTTGAGTGTTTTCACCGATCACAATCAGGTCGTCAATGTAGATGCCAAGCAACACATGTGTGTCTCCTTCGTCGTGGGTGTATGCTACTGCAACAAAAGACCTTCCAACGGCGCCAGAAGCACGTGCTGACGGGAGACTGTTCTTGTCTTGATTCTCCTCAGCAACGGCACCAGGAATCCTTCTGCTATGGCTACGCCTTTAGGGACTTCCTAGGCAAATATGCAAAGGATTTCCCCGTGGCCTTAGAGCCTTGCGTTGGTTTTCCCTCGAAGCGGAAAGGGTGATGTAGCGTGGCGGTGGTAAGTATTTCCCTCAGTTTTGAGAACCAAGGTATCGATCCAGTGAAGGAGTATCAAAAGTGCCTGCACAAACAAAAAGAACCTGCTCCCAACGCTGTGAAGGGGTTGTCAATCCCTTATAGATTGTTCGCAAAGTGAGAACTGAAAGCAACAAAGTAACAAAGCAAAGTAAAAGCGGAGGTGTAAACGATAGATGTGAATAGACCCGGGGGTCGTAGTGTTTACTAGTGGCTTCTCTCATGAAAGCAAGTAGATGGCGGGTGAACAAATTACTGTCGAGCAATTGATAGAACCGCGCAAAGTCGTGACTCATCTATGGCAATGATTATATCTGTAGGCATCACGTCCAAAACAAGTAGACCGATACTTTCTACATCTACTACTATTACTCCACACGTCGACCGCTATCCAGCATGCATCTAGTGTATTAAGTCCAAAAGAACAGAGTAACGCCTTAAGCAAGATGACATGATGTAGATGGACAATCTCATATCAACGACAGAGCCCACATTGTTACCCTTGATGGCAACTACTCAATGTGTGCCTTGATCCCCCTACTGTCACTGCGAAAGGTCACCACATGGTAAGAACCCAAAACCAAGCACTTCTCCCATTGCAAGAAAGATAGATCTAGTTGGCCAAACAAAACCCAAGACTCGGAGAGACTTACAAGGATATCAAATCATGCATACAAGAAATCAGCAAAGACTCAAATATATATCATAGATAATCTGATCACAAATCCACAATTCATCGGATCTCGACAAACACACCGCCAAAGAAGATTACATCGGATAGATCTCCATGAAGATCATGGAGAACTTTGTATTGAAGATCAAAGAGAGAGAAGAAGCCATCTAGCTACTAACTACAGACCCGTAGGTCTGAAGTGAACTACTCATGAGTCATTGGAGGGGCGATGATGATGATGAAGAAGCCCTCCAACTCCAAAGTCCCCTCCGGCAGGGCAACCGGAAGGGTCTCCAGATAAGATCTCACGGAAACGGAAGCTTGCAGCGGTGGAAAAGTATTTTCGTGGCTCCCCTCATTTTTTCTGATTTTTAGGGAATATATAGGCGCAAGATCTAGGTTAGGGGGGCGCCAGGGAGGCCACAAGCCTGCCCACCGCCGCCTCCCCCTGGTGGCGGAGTGGGGGCTTGTGGGCTCCCTGTAGCCCTCCTGGCTTGGCCCACAGGCCCCCTGATGTTCTTCCGTTCGGGAAAACATCATTTTGGGGATTTTATTCCGTTTGGACTCCGTTCCAAAATCAGATCTGAAAAGAGTCAAAAACACAGAAAAAACAGGAACTGGCACTTGGCACTGAATTAATAAGTTAGTCCCAAAAAAGATATAAAAGGTACATAAAACATCCAAAGATGACAAGATAACAACATGAAACCATTTAAAATTATAGATACGTTTGAGACGTATCAGTGTACGTACACAACATTCATGGGCTTGCTTTGAGAAAAACCAAGCAGGAACAACACACCATCAAGCTTGATATTCCAAGCTCAAGGAGTCTGACGGAGCCCATAAAAGAACCTTGTGCATGCATGTGATCCTTGTTGGATTCGGCGCCTTCGATGATACCTAGAGGTTGATGGATATACACCTCCTCCCTGAGCTCGCCGATGAGGAACTCAATCATCACGTCCATGTTGTGTACCTCTCATTTGAAACACATAGTGATTGTCAATAGGGCACATACAGAGTCCAGTCGGACCACCCGAGCAAAGATCTCATCGAAATTGATCCCGAGCCATTGAACTTACCCCTTGGGACCAACCATACCTTGTGGTTTAGTATATTGTCGTTTGTGTATTGTTTGAGCTTGTACACCCACGTGAGTTTGATCGGCTTATGCCCTATAGGAGGATAAGTGAGTGTCCAAGTCACGTTCTTATTGATAAACACGAGCACATCGCACATCACCTCACACCACTCCTCATGGGCCTCTGCGTCAAATAGCATCACAAGCTCACTAGAAGGGGTGAGGAGGAGCCTCTTGTCCGGGATTGTCAATATCACGATCCACTAGGTCCATGACATGTCCATTTTGCATCATGATTTATATTTTTAATTACAATTTTTTTATCATTATTATAAAATTCTTATGCCTTTTCTATCTTAATTTGCAAGAATTATCTGAAGAGGGAAACTATTGGCAACTCGAATTCTGGACCTAAAAAGACTACAACAGAGTTGGATATTTTCTGGAGCTCCAAATGGCGTGAAAATTTATGGAGAATTATTTTGAAATATATACAAAAATATTGGTGGAAGAATTACGAGGAGGGCCACACCAGTTCACAAGCTCAGGGGGCGCGCCCTACCCCCTGGGCGTGCCAGGTGAGTGCGTGACTCTACGAGAAGGTCTCTTAGGCCCATTTTCTCCTATATGATGCAATTTGCCCTAGAAAAATCAGAAGAATGCATTCAGGATGAAGCGTCACCGTCTTGAGGCAAAACCTGGGTAGGAGGACTTTTGCTCTCCGGCGGAGCGATTCCGTCGAGGATACTTTCCTGCGCGAGGGGTAAATCGAAACCATCGTCATCACCAATGCTCCCTCCATCATGGGAGGACTTATCTCATTCAATCTCTTCACCATCACCATTTCATCTCAAACCCTAGTTCATCTCTTGTATTCAATCTTTCTCCCTAAACCTCAGATTGGTTCATATGGGTTGCTAGTAGTGTTGATTACATCTTGTAGTTGATGCTAGTTGGTTTATTTGGTGGGAGATTATATGTTCCGATTCTCAAGCATACTCAATACACCTATGATATTGAAGATGTACATGGTTTGTGATTAGTTACTTTTAATCTTGTGGACATGGGAGAAGTCTAGTTATGAACTATCATTGTGAAGTTGGTATTCATTCAATATTTTGATGACATGTATGTTGTGTTTCCTCTAGTGGTGTCATGTGAATGTCGACTACATGACACTTCACCATACATGGGCCTAGAGGAAAGCGTTGTGGAGTAGGAAGTAGATGATGGGTTGAAAGAGTGACAGAAACCTAAACCCTAGTTTATGTACTATTCCCTAAGGGGCTTATTTGGATCCATATGTTTCATGCTATGGTTAGATTTATCATAATTCTTCATTCGTAGTTGTGGATGCTTGTGAAAGGTGGTAGTCATAAGTGGGTTGCTCATTCAGGAAAGAACATCACCTTACCCCCGTCTACCCACATTAGAATTTATCAAACTAGTGAACGCGAATCAACTCAAACATGATACGCATGACTAGACAATATTCCCATGTGTCCTCGAAAATGCTACTATTTTTAGCGCTTGTATAGAATACCTTACTAAAAATTGCTTATCATTTCCTTAGTCCCCTCTTTCGGTTTGACGCTCTTATTTATCAAAAGGGCTACGATTGATCCCTATACTTGTGGGTCATCGGGCCAGTACGTGATGGTGGTGGTGGTTGGCATTAGGGTCATGGTTAGCATCAAAGAAGTCACTGTGGGCTCCTGGTGGTTATATGACTCCCACCTGGCAGTCTCCAATCGGAGCCATGGGTGATGTAGAAGGCTATGCGATCACAACATTTTCGAGCGCCACGTTAGGGTTTTTCACTGCACAAGTGGGCAAGGTTGGAGAATTTGTTGCCATGACAAAGGATTTCGTCGCCGTGGCAATGGTTTTGAGACTGGGCGAATTCACTTAACATTTTTCCTTACCATGCCATCCATTTTCTGCCCAAAGTGTACACCTCCCCATGATGAAGGGATTGTCCCTACTGTAGGGCTCACCCCCCCCCCCAATTCCATCTCATTCCCTCGTTAAAGACGACGTCACATGACACGTGCACACATTGGTTAACCGGATCATAAAGCCGATTACCTCGACACTAGCCTCATAGCTCACCATCACTCATTTGAGAAATAAATACTTTCTAAACTTAACCAACTCTTTGATTTTCATTTGAAGAAATAAAGGCTTTTGATAGAAAGTATGTGGAATTCTATAAACGAGTTACCTAGTTTTTATTGTCTTGGACACTGTGCGACAACTACCAAACTTCTTCATTCATGCCTGGCACCTCCACTCCATAAATAGTCTTCAGAGGCAAGTTATCCATTACATGTGTTGAAAATCTTTGTGCAAAAGTAGAAAAACACATGTTTTAATCTGAGTACTCAATGGCGCCAACATTACCAATGATGCCGACAACCACTTAACCACTCCTCATTGTGGCGAGTGCTTTTTTGTTGTTGTTGTTGCGTGAAGGGGTTTTGTATTCTTGTAAAGATCATGTGTTGCTTCATTAATCTTCTCACTAATGTTCACCACGAGCTCTCGACGATCCTTTGGTTTGATATAGAAAAAATCCATCATGGTTGATCCTAGTACATACGTATCTTCATCCCGTGCTTCACATAACTTTATTGGTATCTCATTCAATGGTAAGGGAAGACCATTACATTTACATGTGAGGTCCTGCCTTTAGCACCCTCTATGCAAGCCACATCATAACTGACACTCCAATAAATTTCCATACAATATGTCCACTCTCCAACTGTGACATCTTCTCCTTGTCGACTTGACCTTTAGCATCGTCATGCCGACCGTCTTGGAGAAACTCTAGGAGAGTCGCCATATGGCCCTAATCGACATAGTAACCCTCATTATGGTGCTTTTGGACAAAGAGACCTCTCTAGCAAAGTTACCATCCCACCCTTGGTTGACATAAATTATGGAGTGGGTGTCATATGTAGCCCACGAGACTCCATATTTTGCGTTTGGGGCAAGGAGTATTTGGTGCAAAAGACACCCGTTTCCCGTCGCTCTTCCAACTTGTGCCGTCACATCTCATCCCTCACTGGAGTGCCACATTGATAGCTTCTCACCGTCCCTGGCCCTCAACGACAAAGCCATGAACGTCTCGTCAACCTTTGTGTCTTGCCCTGCCATTTTTGAGTCGGGTCTGATGACTACAACGATCGTGTCTCCCTACCACTTACGGTCAAGCTCGATGTTGTCGTCGAAGAGTCTCACATGGAGGGGACTATGCCTATGTGTGGAGGTAGCACGCTCCACCCTCCAGTCCTACAACGGTCCACATCTAAGAGAGCAAACAAGAAGAAGGGAAAGGGTGACTGAAAGCACAATTGCTCCCGAAGGTGGTTTTGATAATTGATCACATCATATGCATCATTGGACTAATGATCTTATCCAAGTATATTTCAAAAAAGTTCAAGGATGTCTTGGCTATAGGATTGTGAAGAGAAGCCCCTTGATGCAAGTAAAGGAATAGGATTGGCTCAAGCTTCAAGCAAGAAGACTCTACATTTTACATTTGTGAGTAATCACTTTGAGTCCACAGGAAGTCTAATACTATTAAAAGGGGGTGAGGTATTACAATGAATTGGTTGCTCAAGTGCTTAGAGGTAGCCACCAAAAATATTCACTCATTCTCCAACAAAATATCTCTGTCCAAAGCTATACCACCAAAATCGGTGCCACAAACTATGTCCACTCGGCCCTACCAATTTTCCACCTCACAGATCCTATGCCAAACCCTACCATCTAGGTACCACCAACTTTCACACCGGTGCCACCAAGATTCAATGACCAACTTTCTGTTGAGAAGATTTCAAGAATCGGAATTTCCGAGTTTGAAATCGGTCTCATAGAGATTTGGAAACTGGTCTAGGTCATCGTATCGGTACCACGGAGATTCCTATATCGGTCTCATCGAGAATTCAAAAGTTACTACATTTAGTGCAACTCAGTACAACCGAGATTCTTTTCGGTGTCATCGAGTTGGGAAATAATGTTGTAACGGTTGGATTTTGGGGAATGCCTATATATACCCCCATCCACCTCCTCTCATTCGAAGAGTGAGCACTCAGAACACACACACACACACACACACACACACACACACACTTGCGAGCTCCAGTTTTCTCACAGAGAGTCACCTACTCATGTGTTGAGATCAAGAGATTCCAATCCAACCATTTGAACGTTGATTTCTAGCCTCCCCAAGTTGCGTTCCACAAGATCAATCTCTCCTACCCATGCCAAATCTGTGAGAAAGTGATTGAGTGTTGAGGAGACTATGTTTAGAAGCACAAGAGCAAGGATTTCATCGTTCTACCGCATCTATTACCTTTTGGGGGTGGTGCCTCCTCGATTGGTTAGGTGTCGCTTGGGAGCATCCTACTTTGTGTTGTGGAGTTGAACCAAGATGTTTGTAAGGGCAAGGAGATCGCTTACTTCGTGAAGATCTACAGTGAGTGAGGCTAGTCCTGTGTGGATGAAGCTGTGGTGGAATAGAGAAGGCCGCTTCTTTGTGGACCCCTTGTGTGTGGAGCCCTCTGTGGACTCTCACAGCTCTTGCCCTCTATGGGTTGAAGTTTCCACTAACAAGGACGTACAATAGCACTACCTATCGGAGCCATGCCAAAAATTGACGTCTCAACCTTTGAGTTTGATCTTCCTACCTTACCTCTAGATTACATTTCATGTCTTTACTTTCCGCTACTATACTCTTAGATGTGCATGTGTAGGATGAATTGACTAGTCATAATTGCTAAAACTTGCTCACAACTACAATTGGGAAAAGGCTAAGTTTTTATCTTGTCGAGTAGTCTAATCACCCCCCTCTAGACATAGTTTCGATCCTACAAGTGGTATCCGAGCTTGGGTCTCCATTGCATTGGTTTAACAACCTAGGAGAGTATGGGTCTAGTGACGGAAAAATCACCCTAGAGGTCCATATTTCGATGGTACAAACTTCGCTAGTTGGAAGCATAAGATGAAAATGCATATTCTTGGTCATAATCCTGCCGTTTGGGCTGTTGTTCATGTTGGTGTGCAAGGTGATTTCTTCACAGAAGGAAGAGAACTGGATCATGATGCGACAGCAGCTGAGTTGAAGATGCTGCAGTACAATGCCCAAGCCTATGATATCCTTTTCAACTGCTTGTGTCCCGAAGAATTCAACAAAAAGCAGTCGTCTTGAGAATGCAAAGGAAATTTGGGATACTTTGATTGATATGCACGAAGGTACTGATTCTGTCAGGGAATCTAAGTTGGATGTGCTTAAAAGTCAGCTTGACAAGTTCAAGATGAAGGATGGTGAAGGAGTTGCTGAGATGTACTCTAGGCTATCTCTCATCACAAATGAGATTGTCGGCTTGGGAAGCGAAGAGATGACCAACAAATTCATCATCAAGAATATACTCAGAGACTTGGATGGAAGATATGACACTATGCGCACACTAATCCAAATGTTGCCAAACTGCAAGGATCTCAAGCCAATTGAAGTCATTGGAAGGATTATTGCTCATGAAATGTCACTCAAGGAAAAAAGATGAGTTGCACAACAAGTCAAACGGTGCTTACAAAGCTTCGTGTGATGCTCCTGCTACTTCAAATGACAACCTTGTTACCAATGAAGAGATCAGCCTCATGGTCAGAAAATTCAAAAAGATCTACAAGAGTAGAGGCAAGGAGAGAAGCTCAAGTTCAAGATATGATGAGATGCGTTCGTCTAGTCGTGACAAACTGCTACAACTATGGAAAGCCCGGACACTATTCCAATGAGTGCTCGACTCCCCACAAAAGAAGGGAAGAGTCACCTAGAAGATAAAGCTCAAGATATGAGTTACCTTGCAGAGAGAGAAGGAGTAGAGAAGATCATTATGAACGAACACACTCCTGTAGAGGAAAGGAATCAGAGAAGAAGGACAAGTACACCAAGAGTAGCTCAATAAGAAGACATCATGCTCACATTGGTGAATGGGTTTCCGGCTCTGAGTCTCACAACCAATCTGAGAGAAGCTACCACTCCAACTCCGACCACAGTCAAGATGAAGGTGTTGTCGGTCTTGCACTCGTTTCCTCCAACTTCTATGAATTATTTGATTCACCAAATGAAGGGATTGGAAATCGCTTCATGGCAAAAGGCCCCAAGGTATCACACCCCGAGTACTTTGACTTTTATAGTGATGAGGATGACTTGTTAGGAGAAGATGACTTGCTCTTTGATAAGACTAGTGATAACATTGAAAATGAACTTGAAAATAATCATGCTAGTCAAGAGAAATCGAATGATGATGATAAGAAAGAGATTGAACAACTAACTAAAGAATTAAACACTCTTAAGTTAGCTCATGAAACTATTCTAGAAGATCATAGATAGCTTGCAAGAACTCATGAGAAGCTACGCTTTGAGAAGCTAAATTGAGAGCAAGAGCATGCGTTTCAAAAAGCAATCAATGTTGATGTTCGAAAGAAGAGTTCCTCTTATATAGACAAATGATTACTCTTTTCTACTTTTGTTCCACAAGTTAAACCTAAGAACACTACTAACAAAGGCAAGGAAGTTTCTTCATCTAGTAACAACAATGCTAAAGTTAGATCAAATGATGCTGTTGCTAGTAGCTCTGTTGATTCCACTAATGGTTTTCTTAGCCAAGTTACACTTGAGCAAAAAATGATTTATTTAAAGGAATTACACAGAGATGTGTCTTCAATAGTCTTGCCGGAAGTAAGCAATTCGAGGAAATTGTGCACAAGTAAGGAGGACATCGGAATAAGCAAGGTGTTGGCTACTTCAATGCCGACGGAGATGTTTGGGAAGAAGGTCCATATCCCATTCCCAAGTTTATTCCTCAAGAGGAGAAGTATGATCCCACTCCTCCCAAGGGAACAAGCTTTCAAGATGACCTTCCACCACAAGACCACAAGGGCAAGGGAAAGCTCCAAGAGGAGATTGACTTATTTGAGGAAGAACCCCAAGCCAAGGTCGAGTGGGTTCCCAAGGACACCACTAGCACTACCTCATCTAGTGCTACCACAACTCCAAGGATCCCCATCAACTTGATGTGGGTCCCCAAGAGGAAGAATTAGAAAGTTCTTGAGGGGGGAACTCTGCCAATGGAACTCACTCTTATTCATTTTGGCAAGAACTATATGCAATCAACGCCAACCATATGCGTTAGTTTAAGGAGTCACACATTCCCTTAAAGGCAAGCAAGGGACAAGGTAATTAATGCATCTTTGGACATTACCTCTCATGTATTTCATTCTATGTCCATAGATATTCTTGCATATGTTCCTCGTGCTTTGGGACTAACCCATGTAGGTGAGAAGAGTGAGAAATAACAAGGATTGCTCCCAACTCAAAATGACCTTCATCAATAATGAGCATCCACCACTACTACACCTACTTGAAGTCTTCTACGACAAAACCCAAGGTTAGTTTATCCCTCTTAGGGGGGGATGTCACATCTAGGGGAGCTTTACTCTAAGACTTGAGTATAAGCATCTCCTAAACGACGTGAACACACTAATGCTTTATGTAAAAGTGGTAAATCCATTTTTTGAGATAGGGACACCTACTCATGTGTTGAGATCAAGAGATTCCAATCCAACCATTTGAACCTTGATTTCTAGCCTCCCTAAGTTGCTTTGCACAAGATCTATCCATGCCAAATCTGTGAGAGAGTGATTGAGTGTTGTGGAGACTATCTTTTGAAGCACAAGAGCAAGGAGTTCATCGTTCTACCGCATCTATTACCTTTTCAAGGTTGGTGCATCCTAGATTGGTTAGGTGTCTCTTGGGAGCCTCCTACTTCGTGTTATGGAGTTGAACCAAAAAGTTTATAAGGGCAAGGATATCGCCTACTTCGTGAAGATCTACCGTGAGTGAGGCTAGTCCTGTGTCGAGGGAAGCCGTGGTGGAATAGACAAGGCCGCTTCTTCATGAACCCTTGTGGGTGGAGCCCTCCATGGACTCTCACAGCTGTTAACCTTCGTTGGTTGAAGTCTCCACTAACATGGACATACGATAGAACCAACTATTGGAACCATGCCAAAAATCGTCGTGTCAACCTTTGCATTTGAAATTCCTACCTTACCCTCTACATTACATTTGCATGTCTTTACTTTCCGTTGGTATACTCTTAGATGTACATGTGTAGGGTGAACTTTACTAGTCATAATTGCTAAACCTGGCCCACAACTTAAATTGGGAAAAGCTAAGTTTTTATGTTGTCAAGTAGTCTAATCACCCCCCCCCCCTCTAGACATACTTTCTATCCTACAGTATCGTCGATGCGTTTCCCCTCCAAACTTCCACATGACGACTAATGAAATAAGGGCGCCTTCCCAAATCATGTGTCGGGTCAACAATGACGATGGGGTAAAAAGGCCATCCTTTACTTGTATTTAGGTTTTTATTCGATTCAATGCGAGGTGGCCGAGTAAAATTGTTGAAAAATGTGTAATGTTTGTGATTCAATGCGAGGAATCAACCTCAACAACGATGGATTTCTCAATAGTATGATTGGTGAATCCGGTACAAACGATGTTGATCTCGAGGGCAATATATCTCTATCGATGCGATCACAGGGAAGGATCAATAGACAAAAAATATTGAACACGCATCAAATATTGTTTCATAGTTCATGTTGGGAAAAGAACAAAACGTATGCTCAAATAACTCAAAAAATGATGAGATATGATTCAAGAGATGTGCATACTTGTTTGGATTACAAGGACTAAGTGAAGCATGCTTGATGGGGTTATAGTCCTAGGGTAGGGTCATAGGCCTGCCCTATAGGTCCTACCCAAGGACTACCCTTCACAGAGGGCAAGGACCTTAGACAATTCCGACTGAACTAAGGACCCCCCATCATCCAGTCGGTGACGAGCATTCGGAGCGTATTTATCGTACCGACTGAATTCCACTCTGTACATCGTAACCTCCCGGGAGGGCAACAGTCGTACGTTTTCATACACCATTATTAGCATTTAAGACATACGTTACCTGTAACGTATGCATTTATTCGCCACTACTCCACCCCTGTCAACCGGACCGTTGTGAAGGGCAGCACACTCTATATAAGCCGCCCTTCCCCACCGGTGCAGGGGTTGGCATTTACTGTAACCCTATATTCCACTCGACACTAAAGCTCCCAAGAGCACTGAGACGTAGGGCTTTTACCTCCACCGCAGAGGGGCCTGCACTCATACAACCTCGCCGTAGCTAAGGCTCTGCCCATCCTTTCATACTCTACACATCTACTTACAGACTTATACCATGACAGTTGGCGCCCACCGTGGGGCAGGCGTCTAAGCGACTTCCGGCGAGTTTGCAGCTTCATATTTTCATCATGTCGTCCGCCGGAGATTTGTGCATGGGTCGGGAGATCCTCTTCGGCGCACTCTCCTTCGTCGTCGACGATTCGGCATGGCTTCGGGATGCGTCTCTCGACGTCAAGGCGCTCCCCAGTCGTGGGGCTACGCACTTCCGTGCCGGTTCCCGCGGCGTCCTTCTTCTCGAGCAGTCGGCCCCGGTGTCGACCTTCGCCCCCGTCACGCGCCGCAACAACCGGTCCCGCCGTCCGCGGCTCCAGCGTTGGGTGCGACACGCCCAGGCGCGCCAGAACGCGTCCTCTCAAGTGGCGGTCCTCGAGTCGGTTGTGGTCGCGCCACCGTCCCAGTGCTTGGACTCAGTTCCGACTGAGTTGCCTTCCGAGTACTTGGGTCGCGGGCCTGCAGCCGAAGTTCTCATGGCAAATTCCCATGAAAGTCCCCACCGGACTGGCCGGAACGAGCACGAGGTCGGCGAATTGTCCGGCGCTCGCTGTCAACACCACCGTTCTGCTAGTCGACGCACTCGTCAGAGCAACGTCGAGGTGTTCCGTACACCCGTCCTCAACCTGGCTGCCGCTGCCAAGATAGCCGATTCCCTCCAACCGACTGATTCGGAGGCTGGTAGAGGAATCGAGCAGATCCGTGCCCTGTTGCACACGGCGCAGCAGCAGAATTCGGCGGTCTCTCAGTCGCACAACAGGATTCACAACAGTTCTGTTCACGCGAACAAGCATCGGTCGGTTTACAGCCCCCACTCTCATCAGCGACGCGGAGGGGGCAGCCGTTCCACAAATCCCGAAGATCGTCGTTGTTCATGCACCACTCCGCGGGGTGGGCCTTACGGGCCTCGACATCATGATGACCGGCGTTCAGTCGGTGACACGTATGATCGAAGGCCCGACGCAAGAGGGCACATCGCCCAGAGGAAGGTCGACAGGAGTCGAGCCCACCGTGATGGTCACGATAGAGACCGTCCGAGTGGAAGCAGGAACATCGTCTCTGGCCCCGAGTGCTTCAGTCGGGCCATCCGTTCAGCTGACATCCCTCCCAACTTCCGATTGGCGACGGGGATCAACAAGTTCACAGGAGAATCCAAGCCAGAAACGTGGCTGGACGACTACCGAGTGGCGGTCCAGATCGGTGGCGGAGATGACCAGGTCGCCATGAAACATCTTCCCCTGATGCTCGATGGCTCGGCACGAGCGTGGCTGAATCAGTTGGCTCCATCAAGTATCTACAGCTGGGCAGATATGTCCCGAGTGTTCATCAGGACCTTCGAGGGCACGTGCAAACGCCCTGCTGGTCTCGTGGAGCTCCAGCACTGCGTCCAGAAGCAGAATGAGCCCCTGCGCGATTTCATCCAGCGCTGGACGACCCTCTACCACACGGTGGAGAACGTCACTGAGCATCAAGCAGTCTGCGCATTCAAGGTAGGCGTGCGATACAGAGATCTGTACCTGAAGTTCGGTCGGACAGGCGACATCTCCATGAGCAAGATGATGGAGATAGCCACACGCTATGCAAATGGCAAAGAAGAAGGCCGCATACGTAGCGGCAAGCACAAGGAAGTCGCCGACGGAGATGGGAATAGCAATCGGAAGCAAAAGCAGAAAGCTCCGTCCACTCCACAGGCAGAGGCAACTGCCGTTACAAATGCCAAGTTCAAGGGCAAGGGGAAAGCTCAGTATACCCCCAAGAAGAAGCAGTTCGAGAACTCCATCCTGGATCAGCCATGTCCGATCCACACGAAGATGGATGAAGAAGGCAACGCCATATTCCCGAAGCACACCACTCAGCAATGTCGCCTCCTGATCCAAGGGTTCGGCGAAGGGCAGCCGAGTGAAAAGGACAACGAGCAGGATGATGAGGACAAGGAGGATCCGTTCCCCCAAGTCCATGCAACATTAATGATTTTTGCTGACGTGGAAAGCAAGAGTCGACTGAAGCTGGTGAACAGGGAGGTGAACATGGCCATCCCGACCAACCCCATGTTCCTCAAATGGTCTCAGACTGCGATCACCTTTGATCAGTCGGATCATCCAGCACACGTACCCACCCCGGGGTGGCAGGCTCTGGTAGTCGACCCAGTGGTAGAAGGAGTCCGACTGCGCAAAGTCCTCATGGATGGCGGCAGCGGCTTGAACATCATGTACACTGACACTCTCAAGGGGATGGGCATTCCGATGTCCAAACTTAGCGAGAGCAGCATGCAGTTCCACGGAGTCGTCCCAGGACGAAAGGCCAAGTCACTCGGTCAGATCGCGCTAGACGTCGTTTTCGGCTCCGACAAGAACTTCCGTAAGGAAAAGTGACATTCGAGGTGGTGGACTTCCAGAGTGTATACCATGCGATTCTGGGTCGTCCGGCGTATGCACGTTTCATGGCCCGTCCATGTTACGTGTATTTGAAGCTGAAGATGCCGGGTCCCAAAGGTGTGATCACCATCACAGGCAATCGGCAACGGGCCGAAGAGTGTCTGCAGCAGGGGTCGCGGATTGTCGATCAGCACATGGCTATCCTCAAGCTGGATGAGTACAATAAGACGGACGACCCCGCTGACTTGATGCGTTCGAAGAAGCCAGCTTCGGAGTCCGCATTCCAGTCGGCGGGTGACACGAAGAAAGTCAGCATCCACCCGACGGACGACACCGCCGCCCCGACGAACATCTCCACCACCCTTGATCCAAAATAGGAAGCCGAGCTCATCCAATTCCTCCGTGAGAACTGGGACATTTTCGCATGGAAGCCCGCTGACATGCCAGGTGTACCCAGGGAGTTGGCTGAGCACCGACTGCATGTGGATCCTACCGCTCGGCCCGTCCGAGAACGCCTACGTCGGTCCGCCGCGCACAAAAGGAAGGCAATCGGAGAGGAGGTGGCTAAACTTTTGGCAGCCAACTTCGTTCGCGAGGTACACCACTCCGAGTGGCTCGCCAATGTTGTCATGGTGCCCAAGAAGGACAAGTCCCTCCGTATGTGCATCGACTTCAAGCATCTCAATAAGGTCTGCCCGAAAGATCATTTCCCGCTCCCCCGCATTGATCAAATTGTTGATTCGACTGCGGGTTGTGAGCGTTCATCATTCCTTGATGCCTATTCGGGCTATCATCAGATCCGTCCGTATGGTCCCGATGAAATAGAAACAGCCTTCATCACCCCATTCGGGTGTTTCTGCTACATCACTATGCCATTCGGTTTGAAGAATGCAGGAGCAACTTTTATGCGCATGATCCAGAAATGCCTCCTTGACCAGATCGGTCGAAATGTGGAGGCCTATATGGACGATATCGTAGTCAAGTCACGCAAAGGTTCCGACCTGCTGACTGACTTGGCAGAAACATTCGCCAACCTTCGTCGGTACGATATCAAGCTCAACCCTGCCAAGTGTTCATTCGGTGTTCCCAGCGGAAAGTTACTCGGTTTCTTCGTTTCCGAACGAGGAATCGATGTAAACCCCGAAAAGATCGGGACCATCGTCCGAATGGAGCGGCCGGTTAGAATACATGATGTTCAAAGGCTCACAGGTTGCCTAGCGGCTTTGAGCAGGTTTATCGCTCGACTCGGCGAGAAGGCATTACCTCTGTACCGACTCATGAAGAAATCAGATACTTTCGAGTGGACAGACGAAGCCCAGATTGCATTCGACGACCTCAAAGCCCTGCTTTCCACCCAGCCGGTTCTTACTGCCCCGCTCAGTAAAGAACCCCTTCTTCTGTACATCACGGCTACAAATCAAGTCGTCAGCATTGTTCCTACAGTCGAACGTGAAGAAGAAGGCAAAGCGTACAAGGTTCATCGGCCAGTATATTATGTCTCCGAAGTCCTGACTCCTTCCAAGCAGAGGTATCCCCATTATTAAAAGCTTATTTATGGGATCTACATGACTGCAAAGAAGGTGGCTCACTATTTCCAAGACCACTCGGTGTCTGTTGTTTTTGATGCTCCGTTGTCGGAAATCCTCCACAATCGAGACGCATCAGGCTGAGTGGCGAAGTGGGCTATGGAGATGTTATACTGTGACATCAAGTTCGAAGCCAAGAAGGCTATAAAGTCTCAAGCCCTGGCTGACTTCATAGCAGAATGGGTAGAACAACAGCAACTGACTCACATCTACTCGGCTCATTGGACTATGTTCTTCGACTAGTCCAAGATGTTGAATGGCTCCGGCGCTGGCGTAGTGATCATATCGCCGAAAGGTGATAAGCTTAAGTATGTGTTGCAGATACATTTTGATTCCTCCAACAATGAGGCAGAGTATGAAGCTCTCCTTTACGGATTGCGCATGTCCATCACACTCGGCGTCCGTCGCCTGATGGTCTATGGCGATTCAGATTTGGTGGTTAATCAAGTGATGAAGGAGTGGGATGTCAGGAACCCCACCATGACTGCATACTGCAACGCAGTAAGGAAGCTCGAGAAGAAGTTTGAAGGTCTGGAGCTTCACCATGTTCAGCAACTGAAGAACCAAGTAGTTGATGAGTTGGCAAAACTCGGATCCACTCGGAGACCAGTCCCGAGTGATGTCTGCCTCGAGCACCTACATCTCCCTTCGGTGAAAGAAGACCCCTTTACAGAGGAACCGGTACAACCGAAGAGCTCAACAGATCCGACTGAAGTCGAGGTCCCCGCCGTGGTTGATTTGATCATGGAGATTCTTGCTATCATCCCCGATTGGACTGTGTCGTTCATTGCATACATCCTGAGGCAAGAATTACCACATGACGAAGTCCAAGCGAGGCAGATCGTCCGCAGGTCGAAGTCCTTCACTGTCATTGATGGCCAGTTGTACAAGGAAAGTGTTTCAGGAGTCCTTCAGCGATGCATCTCCCCTGAGGAGGGACAGTTAATCCTGGAAGAAATTCACTCGGGAACTTGCGGCCATCATGCCTCCTCAAGAGCAATCGTTGCCAAAGCATTCAGAGCTGGCTTCTTCTGGTTGTAGGCGAATGAAATGGCAAAGGATATGGTCGACCGATGCGAATGTTGTCAGTTCTATTCGAACAAGTCCCACAAGCCAACATCTGCGTTGAAAACAATCCCTCTTGTTTGGCCGTTCGCAGTGTGGGGATTAGATACAGTCGGTCCATTCAAAACAGGCCAAGGGGGATTCACTCATCTGTTGGTGGCAGTCGACAAGTTCATCAAGTGGATTGAAGCCAAGCCCATCAAGAAGCTCGACGCCCTTACGGCCATCAAATTTGTTAGAGACATCATCTCCAGATTCGGAGTCCCACACAGCATAATCACTAACAATGGCACAAACTTTGACTCGGACAGATTCAAAGGTTTTTGCACAGGCCAAGGTATCCGAGTGGATTTTGCATCTGTGGCGCACCCTCAAACCAACGGGCAAGCAGAGCGGGCGAACGGACTTATTCTTCAAGGGTTGAAGCCTCGACTCCTGTGACAAGTTGGACATGCCGCCGGCGCGTGGGTCACCGAGCTGCCTTCAGTGTTGTGGGGCCTCCGCACAACTCCGAATAGATCTATAGGGCGATCCCCGTTCTTCCTCATTTATGGAGCAGAGGCAGTCCTTCCGAGCGACTTGCTTCACAACTCTCCACGAGTCGAACTCTTCTCCGAAGCCGAAGCGGAGCAGGCCAGGCAAGACGGAGTGGATCTACTAGAAGAAGAGCGCGAGATGGCACTGACTCGCTCAACACTTTATCAACAAGATCTGCGGTGTTTTCACGCACGGCACGTCAGGAGTCGCACATTCCAAGCAGGTGACCTGGTGCTCCGAGTGGACCAGCAGAGGCCTCACAAGTTGGCTCCCGCCTGGGAAGGACCCTTCATCATCTCTAAGGTGCTGAACAACGGAGCATATCGACTCTACAACCTCGAAAGGGAAACGGACGAGCCGCGAGCATGGAATGGAGGTCTCCTGAAGCGCTTCTTCACGTGACCGCCGACGGAGGCAATGTAAAGAACAAGTATCATTGAAGTAATACAAAGCAGACTGATTTTTTGCAGGTCCAAGATTCTTCCGCGTTTGCAGACTCCGGTCTAAAAAAATTCTCTCCGAGTGTGCGCTAACAGCCGCACTCGGGGAGTTAGCTGCGATCCAGAATCGCCTAAGTCAAAAATTCTCTCCGAGTGTGCGCTAACAGCCGCACTCGGGGGCTTAGCTGTGATCCAGAATCGCCTAAGTCAAAAATTCTCTCCGAGTGTGCGCTAAAAGCCGCACTCGGGGACTTAGCTGCGATCCGGAATCGCCTAAGTCAAAAAATTCTCTCCGAGTGTGTGCTAACAGCCGCACTCGGGGACTTAGCTGCGATCCAGAATCGCCTAAGTCAAAAATTCTCTCCGAGTGTGCGCTAACAGCCGCACTCGGGGACTTAGCTGCGATCCAGAATCGCCTAAGTCAAAAATTATCTCCGAGTGTGCGCTAACAGCCGCACTCGGGGGCTTAGCTGCGATCCAGAATCGCCTAAGTCAAAAATTATCTCCGAGTGTGCGCTAACAGCCGCACTCGGGGACTTAGCTGCGATCGAGAATCGCCTAAGTCAAAAAATTATCTCCGAGTGTGCGCTAACAGCCGCACTCGGGGACTTAGCTGCGATGTAGAATCGCCTAAGTCAAAAATTCTCTCCGGGTGTGCGGTAACAGCCGCACTCGGGGACTTAGCTGCGATCCAGAGTCGCCTAAGTAAAAAACTCTCTCCGAGTGCGCCCTAAAAGCCGCACTCGGGGACTTAGCTGCGATCCAGAATCGCCTAAGTAAAAAGCTTCCTTCGAGTGTATCCTCGAGATCCACTGGGAGGCTTAGTAGAACCTCATTGAGGCTCCTGTGGATGTCAAGACAACTGACAACTACATGAGTATCAACTCGCTCCTAGTGCGCACGAGATGCCGCACTCGACGACTTAGTTGTGATCCAGAATCGCCTAAGTAAAAAAGCTTCCTTCGAGTGTATCCTTGAGATCCACTCGGAGGCTTAGCAGACCCTCATTGAGGCTCATGTGAATGTCAAGACAACTGACAACTACATGAGTTTCAACTCGCTCCGAGTGCGCACGAGATGCCGTACTCGAGGACTTAGCTGCGATCCAGAATCGCCTAAGTAAAATGCTTCCTTCGAGTGTATCCTCGAGATCCACTCGGAGGCTTAGCAGACCCTCATTGAGGCTCATGTGGGTGTCAAGACAACTGACAACTACATGAGTATCAACTCGCTCTGAGTGCGCACGAGATGCCGCACTCGGGGACTTAGGTGTGATCCAGAATCGCCTAAGTAAAAAGCTTCCTTCGAGTGTATCCTCGAGATCCACTCCAAGGCTTAGAAGACCCTCATTGAGGCTCATGTGGATGTGAAGACAACTGACAATTACATGCTCCGCATGTTTGCCATTGGCTTCACCAAGAAACGCCAAACAAAAACCACGAGCTCAAATCGTGTCAGAAAATAAACTTGGCGAAAGAACAGCAAAATATTCTATTCGAATTCAACGTTGGATCTACGATAGTCGGCTCGATGTGGATCAAGCTTACCCACACCGAACCACGAATGTGACGGCCAACAGCAGTGGCCCAAGTTTGATACAGATACCACTCGGCATACCGAGGTAAAGTTTTTCAAGCGTCATCAGGACTGGCACCAGGACTGGCAGGCTCCACAAAGGTCTCAAGATCGATCTCGTCCGCGATACGAGTGGCTGTCTCGAGGAAGGTCTCCATGAAATCTTCGAATCGAAGCTTCTTGGTGTTGGCGACCTACAACGCCTTCAGCTTTTCTTCGCGAGCTTCCTTGCAGTGCACTCGGACCAGCGATAGCGCCACGTCTGCACCACAACGCGCGGCAGACTTCTTCCATGCCTGCACTCTGTTCGGGATGTCCTCCAGTCGAGTCATCAACCCTTCTATTTCTTGCCGAGAATCGTCTTCGGGCCACAGCTCCTTGTCGATCCGGCCGATGACTTCTCTCAGACGGTCTATGAAAGGCTCCACTCTGCCAAGGCGAATATGTGCTCGGAGCATGTCCCGATTCGCTTCGTCGCCGAGTGGAACGTTCGGAACAACCAACCGTTCAATGTCGGTTGCTTCAGCCTCAGCGTCCAGACAAAAATCTGCAAAGAAAAGAAGAGCAGAAAGTAAGCGCAGAATGAATTACAAAGTCAAGAAGCACTCGGCAAGAAGCTTACCACCGAGCAGTGCAATCATCTTCCTCGCCCAGTCGTTGACATACTTCTCCTGCGAAATGCATCGACGGTTCATCACCTTCATTTGACCCATCAGTTCACGTCTTTGCTTGCCCATTTTCTCAATTTCGGCCACCAATGCCTTGTTGGTCTCCCGGGACTCCTCCAAAGACTTCTCTCGGTCAGCAAGTGCCCCCTTCACACCAGCCAAGTCATTCACAGCCGCCTCCAATTCCGCAGCAAGCTGAACCTTTTCCGCCTTCAGAGTATTGTACGCGGATTCTATTTCGCAAGTCTTCTGCCAAATTAGCCCAAAGGAAAGCTCAGACACATTCAACAAGGAAAACAAACAAAGTTCTTCAGACCCCTGCCGATGCAAGCACTCGACAGCGGTCTCGGGGAATACACCCAGTGGGTGCACTAAGAGTGACCCCACTGGCATGAAGCTTGAACAGGCCGGCCCTATTGAGCTACATGACGAACAGGCAAATCTACAAGAATGCTATAACCCGACCTGAGTAACACTACTCTCGGGGACTACATCCAGTCGATGCACTCCGAGTGCCCCCACTGGCAATATTCGGGCACACCAGCTCGGACCTGCTCAGATAACGGGAAATACATATAAAGACAACTGCCGGTGCAAGCACTCAAGAGCAGTCTCGGGGACTACACCCACTGGGTTCACTATGAGTGAACCCACTGCAAAATAATCCTACTGTATGCGAGTATATCACTTGGACACCAAGTGGGTTACAAGAGGGAAGTAAAAACTTACTAGCGCACTTAATCGGATATCGTCTGAGAGCTCCAAGCTTCTCTTGTACAAAGACGCGATGGAGTCGTACGCTCCCTTGGCATCACCCACCATCAACTCCACCTGCACCATGGCCTCCTTGGCGGCTCCCACTTGGTCTTCCGGGAGGTGTCGGGCGTCGTACTGGACTATCGACAGGCCTGGCACAACAGAAGACTCCTTGGGCATCCCAAGTCCCGCTCTAGTCGGTTCCGCCGCGAGGGACACCGCCTCAGTCGACGGCATCGGCTCGGTCGGCGGCGCGTCCACGGTGGGAGCAGCAACAGATGGAACAACCTCAAGGACAGGCGCCAAAGTTGGCCCTGATCCCCTTTGGTCGTCCTCCTCCAGATGAATCACCTCCGAAGGAAGCTCGACTGAACAACATGAGGTTGCAGAAAAAGGGCAAGATTAAAGACAGCACTCGCGAAACAATAATGCAAACTCTCGGAGTCGTCACAACGTACCTTGCTGAGATGTGGCAACGTTATCCGCATCCATGGGATCATCATCCTGGCGCGACAGAGAGGTGGCAGAGGTGGCAGCTCTGTCGAGTAAAATCCACTCGTTCGATAAGCATGAGTTCAGTCAAATACGAATGAAGATGGGAGAACAAGACACTTACGTTGAGGCAACTGGAACAACGATCCTCATCCGAGGCAAAGCTTTCCGAGGCTTGGGCCCACTCGGTTTGGCCACCTTGGACGGTTGGTCCGTAGGCTCGGTAGCAGCGTCCCTGGTCCTCTTCACGCTCCGAGCACTCGGAGCCACGGAAGAAGCAGGCGGAGCACTCGGAGCTGCTGGAGGAGCCGGCGGAGCCACGGGTTCGTGACGGCGCTTAGTTCGAGGCTCTGATGGTGAAGGTGGCGAGCTCTGCTCCCCAGCCTCCCCCTCCTCCTCTTCAGACTCCTCCTCCGTCTCCCCACTGTCGGAGACGTACTCGACGCTATCCACGCTGCCCTCCTGGCTGCCCTCCTCTTCCTCAGCAGGATTCCCGTTCAAGACGGGAGAATACCAGTTGGTCCACGCCTACACAAAATACAGTCGACAACGTCAGACACCAAGCGGCGACACAAGAAAAGCGATAAATCTAAGAAGATTGAAAGCACTCGACAAGATGCGCTCACCTCATTCGGAGGAGGGTTGTCGGCGCGGAAGGGCCTCACTCGCCGGGTTCCTTGGGGGTTGTCGCATGCGCCTGTGATGCCGCGGACCCACGCTGTCACCGTCTCCCCGGTCACGCACTCTGGGTGAGTCCGAGTGGAATCCTGAGGCCCCACATAGTGCCACATGGCGTGGTGTCGGGCTTGCAGCGGCTGGATGCGCCGACCCAGAAAGGTCTCCAGCAAGTCCGTGCCAGTGACTCCCTTGCGGACGACGGTTATCAGCGCGTCGACCAGAGGCTGGATCTGAATCTTTTCCAACTTGGAGAGCGCAAGTTGTCTGGGAGGAGCCGGACGGTCTAGGCTAAAGGGCAGCAACCCAGTCGCTGCATTCGTACAAGCTATGTCCTGGCAGTAGAACCAGGTCGACTGCCAGTTCCTAACTGACTCGGACAACTGGAGAGGGGGGGTAGCTACTCTTCGTTTTCTTTTGGAAGCCTAAGCCCCCACAGAGCTGGAGGAGATGGGTTTTATCGTCCGACTGGCTAAGCTTTTTGACAGTCTGAGACCTAGCGGAGAAGATATACTTAAAGAGCCCCCAATGGGGGGGCATCCAATAAAGCACTCGCACAGAGTGACGAATGCGGCGAGATGAGCTATCGCGTTGGGAGGAAAATGATGGAGCTGCGCCCCGAAGTGATTTATAATACCTCTAAAAAAGGGGTGGGGAGGCAGGGAGAAGCCCCTGTACACGTGGCTGAGCAGCAAGACGTACTCTCCCTCCTACGGCACCGGCTCCGTCTCGCCCTCCGTCGGCAATCTCCACGACTTGTTGGCAATCATGCCTTGCTCCACCAGCTTCAGCAGGTCGTTCGTCGTCACCGTGGAGGGGAGGAAATCCCCCTGGATCCAACCCGCCGGTAGTGCTCGCTGTCGCTGCTGAGCAGGAGCCGCCGCCTTCTTCTTCTTCTGCGACTCAAGCTTGCTCGTCTGCCCCTTCGTCATGGTGAAGGCAGCAGATCCGCGGAGGAGGAGAGGAAGGAGGAGGCTTGGAACGCACATTGAGCTACAGGAGAAGCGGGGCGAGTGCGAGTAACAAGGGCAGCGCAACAAGAAACCCCCGCCGGAGAGGCTTAAATAAGGTTCCGACTGGGTCACTAACAGGTGGCCCCGAAATCTTATCCCCCGACCCGCTGATGCGATATTAGTGGAGAAGATAAAGGCGCAGTAATCGAGGCGACAGAAACTACTCGATGACGATGTCGACATCCCCGCTGAGTGCGCGGCAACCGAAATTTGAAGATCCCAGAAAATCCGCCGCTGTTAGTTTGACCGGTCACATCGAAAGATTCCCCGGAAGCACTCGGTCCCTGACGGTTCGTTTCACTGGTATATTCACTCGGATCACTGGTCGAAAGGATAAAATGGACCGAGGCTAACAACGCCAAAGTCACATCCATACCAGTCGGATCCGTACTCCAGGTACCACTTCGTCGCTCCAACCCCGATCCATTCGGGGACTAATGATGCGGTTATAGTCCCAGGGTAGGGTCATAGGCCTGCCCTATAGGTCCTACCCAAGGACTACCCTTCACAGAGGGCAAGGCCCTTAGACAGTTCCGACTGAACTAAGGACCCCCCCCCCCCCATCATCCAGTCGGTGACGAGCATTCGGAGCGTATTTATCGTACCGACTGAATTCCACTCTGTACATCGTAACCTCCCGGGAGGGCAACGGTCGTACGTTTTCATACACCATTATTAGCATTTAAGACATACGTTACCTGTAACGTATGCATTTATTCGCCACTACTCCACCCCTGTCCACCGGACCGTTGTGCAGGGCAGCACACTCTATATAAGCCGCCCTTCCCCACTGGTGCAGGGGTTGGCATTTACTGTAATCCTATATTCCACTCGACACTAAAGCTCCCAAGAGCACTGAGACGTAGGGCTTTTACCTCCACCGCAGAGGGGCCTGAACTCATACAACCTCGCCGTAGCTAAGGCTCTACCCATCCTTTCGTACCCTACACATCTACTGTCAGACTTATACCACGACAATGCTCCTCCTAGCGGTTCTACCATTGGCCAATATGTAAGCTATCTTGTTGTAATTTGGTTGCTATATTTCCATTACTTTGTGCATTCTCATAATTTTGTGCATTTGTATGTTTCAGGATGACATGGCCTCAGAGACGTACAAACAAATGGATAAGTCAAAGGGCATACATTTTTCCTCGAACCTTATTGGCACTTGTTGGAAGAGCATGAGAAGTGGAAGACGAGGAATGGGGACGCCAATCCAAAGTTTGTGAATGGCCCCAATTCCCCTTTAGAGATGGACGACATCAGAGATGATATTGAGGGAGAGGAAATGAAAAATGCGCCTAGAAGTTTCATTTTGGCGTTAAACATTGATCGGTCCGAAGGGAGGAAGAGAGAAAACGAAGAAACTTAAGAGAGAAGGTGAGGTGGACGCCATAAAAAATATTGATGAGTTAATGAGGACAAGAAACAAGTACGCTGAGAAGAGGAAGTAAGAAAATCCAGATATGGAGGAGAAGAGGAATGGAGAGAAGAAGGTGAGGTGACGATGTTATGCAAGAGAGCAAACAACAGCATCTTGACATTGAGGAGAACATGCAACAACTCAAGTCCGAGATGAAGCGGTGTAGGCTCTAAAATTAAGACGGCCCGGGTGAGAAATGCCCGCTTACATGACCATAATTAGCTCATCATCCTGAATATGAGCCAATGGCTCTATTGGCTTGAGTATTCTGGGAGCAATAGTGAGATGCTTTCATACATTCTAGGAACCTCGAAGAAGAGTAACGACACATATGCCGGAGGAGGAGGCACAATGCACATGTCGACGAATAGGCCGGTGCACACAACAACATGATGTTATTTGGGCATCTCGCGGTTAATGCTTTTTGTTCGTGCACCTTGTCAAAAACTATGTCATGATTTCTTCACGTGCCAAACATTTAATTCTACAAGGAATCCAAGTCCGCTCAGACATCCATCCCTGCGCTCGTCCGCCCTATCTATGTGCACGCTGGTAGGTAGGGGCAACTCTATGTGATTCACTACACTTGCTTGATGTGAATTAGGAAACGTGAGATATGTTGACTCCGTGTTTGCACGTCACCTTAACAACCCCCATATGATGTTTCATATGACAGATGATGATTGGAATCACGACGATTCTCGTGAAGTTGCCCTTACATGGAATGGTGGAAGGAGCGTGACGCTTGAACATTTTAGAGGAAGTTCGGATGTTTACGTGAATGGTGATACATCACGGACATGAACCATGACAAGAGAAGGTCCTTTGCGCAGCTTGGGGCACATTCAATTTTGCTGGAAATTCATACGAACACGCATCTACCAAGCCTTGCCCGATCGCTCGATTGCCTCGCGGTTCACAAAGTAATTGAAACCTTCAAAAGTGCATAGTAAGTTTTAAGTTTTAGTCATTGAAACTTATGCTTTTTTATTCGAAACTTGCGTTTTTCTTGCTCGCTTTTACCAAGTTTCATAGGTAAATTGTGATGACATCTTATTGTTCGTGGTACGCATAGAAGTCATGATTATATCATCCCTTGTACTAAGTTTCATGAGTTGATATTTATCATTTAATTTAGAATAAATTTTATTTAAAAGCCATCATCACAACTTGATTCAAACACTTCGTTTAGAAAAGTACAAAATTTTAAAAAACAAAAGCTAAAAATGAAAGCACGCATGGGGCCTCGGTGTCGTGTCATAAAATCCTCGTTCCGAATTTTGCAAGCCCCAAAGCATGAGTGGTTCGATCGGTTTTGCACTTGCACGTGGCAATACCAAACACCGTGGCACTCGTACGTAGTCATTAGCACGAGCAAGATTTTGTGAGCAAGAACCGAGAGTGAGTGAGTGAGTGAGAGAGAGAGAGCAGCTGCAGTTGCATACAGAAAACAAGAGGGGGAGAAATTTTTAAAAAAAAACAAGAAAGAGGTTCCTCTAGACATGATGAGTTGATGGGTGCGTGTAATGCTAAATGGTTGATGGGGACGGGAAGAATATCGCTGGTTCCAATGCTGGAAGGAAAGCAAAGCAAAGAACCAAGAGTAGCCCCTGACGAGACCCCTTTCTTTCTCTTTCGCTTTCTTGTTTCTTTCTTTGGTCCTTGGGTTTGGGTTTGGGTTTGGGTTTGGGTTCATTCACTCCCCGTAGCGTCGCTCGCTGCCTTTTCGTTGGCTTTCCCTCACTCCTCTGCTGCCCGCTTTGGCCGCATGCAAGCTGGAAAAGACCGCCTGCCTCCCTTGCCTTGGGCGAGCCGCCGCCCGGTCGACCTTGGATGGGAAACCTTTTCTTCTTCTTTTTTCTTTTCTTTATTTATTTACTTGCTGGGAGGGGAGGGGAGGGGAGGATGCCATGGGAAACTGCAAAGTAAGAAAGTGACTTGTCCCGGCACGGCACGCCATTCCCATCACTCGTGAATCATGCTCTGGATTAGATTAGATGGTTGATGACAAATTTGCGCTCTGCCACCCACATGTTTCTTCCTTTCTGTTCCTTTCCTCTCAGCAATTTAAGCGTCTGGTGTTGGAATGGTGCCCAACTTTTTTCAAATATTTACCATCATCACACTGCTATAAATGAAGCGTGGCTTCTGATGGCTACGACGGTCGCTTTGGCCATCTTTTGAGTCTTTTACGGCACTTTTAAGGAAGATCGGTCTCGGCATGGATGGTCGTTGTTAAGCACGGGAAAGAGCACACACTCGCTCGCCTTTCTCTTTACGCAGTCCGATTTAAACGCGTGCGTTAGCCACAACTCCCACGCAAAAAGAGGCCAATCAGAAAGCCCACTTTTCCCGATTAAACTTTAACCTCCTCGCCTTTTCACAGTCGGTAAAAATACCTTGGGCCAGCCGGTTGGTGAAGAAAGCGAGCCAAGCTATGTCGATTCCGGTTCAGCATCGCAAGATCATTGCCGAGTATATATGGTTATTCAATCTATGTACTAAGGATATCATGTACACACTCTTCACGTAGACGCATTTCGTCCGTCGACACAAACGGACGTGCATGACCCATTTCCTACGTTGTTGTAGACAAAGTGCGGACATGCGCCACACCCGTACATGTCCTTCACGTGATCCGTCTGTAGGTGACATTTCTTTCTCTTCCTTTTTTCAAACCCCCTCATGCCCTCCCATCCGCTCGTCGTGCCATCGTGCCAAACCCCGTCGTCGATGTCCCCGCAGGCACGGTTAATGACGTGTTCATCAAACCCCGCATCGTGCGCAAGAGGTCGCCCAAGAAAAAGAAGATGCCAAAGCATCAGGCATACAGTCGACGAAGAGGGCTAGCCAAAGGAAGGTCAAGGCGAATAAAAGAGCAGCCCCCACCACGACCGCCCCGACTGCTGCCTCTCAACAGGAGACCAACATTAAGGAGAATGAGGCCCTTGTCGCCAAGGCCAGGCAGTTGCCACCATGGCCAGGGCGAGCACATGCTCGTCGGCTTTATGTAAGCCATGGGCCGAGTCGCTACACACCTACACCACGCTACATACGCATGACTTCCCCGCCGACACGTCAGGTTGCGTTCCGCTTCCCCACCTCACCCAAGAACTGCTCATTAGAAGAGAGAGTGTTCGCACCGATCACCCCCCCCCCCCCCCACACACACACGCGCCGTCATCGACCTAAGCACCACATATGTGGCCGACGTGTCATCCACCGGGACGCAAAGGAATAGGCCTCCGGAGATCCTTGTGGGTAACCTTCCTGACGCCCGTCACCTGTTCAACAATATGTTGGGCCCAACGATGATGTTTGATGACCCGACCAATGATTTCATCATAGCAGGGGTGGAGCGAGAATGAAAAACGAGAGGAGGCAAAGATGTATACATTTTTCCCTAGAAACATGTTTACGAACTAATGATCATATTTCCTTATAAGATAATCTCATTATACACATTGCCAAAGTAAAAGTAAACAAACCTCTTAAGCCACAATATATAACTTGAGAAATATGAATATGTCGTTCCATTTTATTGGTATATGTCTGTGATTTCTAGCCTTCAAGCTACAGAAAGAACAAACATATTTAAATATAGAGAACACGCGTAAACATTGATAGATAAAAGAAAAAGCTTGAGCGCATTACCATCTTCGGTTTCATGCCACAATGATTTTTTCGCATGGAAGCATCTAACTATCGCCTCATTAGGAATATTATTCAACATTTCCTGATCGTATTATGTAAAATATGTTAGTCTCTTCCTTTTAAATGGATCCCGAGTAAGCTTTTTTTTAGATCGACAATTTCATACATACTACCGGTTGTGGATTAATATTTCTTCATTTGCTTTTGTGTCGATGTTGAATAGTTGAATGTTAAGTAAATTAAGACACTAATAGAAAACAGGGCTTTGGTCCAGCAGATGAAAAGGCATTAATCCCGGTTCTGTTACGAACTGGGATCAATGGGAGCATCAGTCCCGGTTCGTGAGGCCAGGGCGCCGGCCGATCCAGGGTCCCGGTTCGTCTCACCCCTTTGGTCCCGGTTCCAGACACGAATCGGGACCAATGGTCCTTGCTCCTGGTGCGGAACCGTTAGTCCCGGTTGGTGGCTAGAACCGGGACGAAAGGTTAGTCTTCTGTCCCGGTTTTGAGCACCAACCGGGACCAAAGAGATGCCTATATATATCCTCGCCCCTCCACCCTCTCCTTTGTTTTTTTGGCCCTGTGAGAGGTGTGCATGCCCTGCTCTTGCCACTATTCTATGCATACACATGAGGTGTTCGATGAAATGCCCGAGCCACAGTTAAGCTTTTTTATCTCCAAGCTTGACCTCCAAGCTCCATTTTCCTCAAGATTTGTCTAGGTTTGGCGGTGCACCAACTACACAAGTGTTCTAAAAGGTTAGCTACTTCATCCTTTCATCTCCCTCTGCTAGTTTAGCTCATTTCAAATGCTCTAAAAGTAGAGTGGTTTGTGGGTTTTAGTGTAGGAGTGTATGTGGGAGGTCTTTTGATTTAGATGCACAATTTGAGCTCAAATTAACTTCTTAGAGTCTGCACATGTGTAGGGTGCCGTCCCGTCCCGGTCCTCACCGTCGTCGATCGCCCGCGCCGATCTCGTCGCCGGCACCACCATGGTGAGCCTCTTGTTCTTATCTTTTTTTAGAAGGAACAAAAAAATTCTTACATGTATGATTTAGATAGATACTTGTATAAATTTCTTACTTTTATTATTGTCTGTTATTATATAGTGCAATGGTTTTGGTATCCGCCCACGTCGGCCCTCATCCGGCCTATGATTCGGACGTGGTATATTTTCTTTTATAACTATTTGTTTCATTTAGTGTTTATGACAATTGTTCCGACCAACGTGACATGGATGTTTTTATCTAGGAGGTATGTGAACCAGAAATTCCAACCGACCCTCTTGTCGAGAGGTTAAATTTAGTTCAAAAAGAAAACAATTACTTGAAGAAAAAATTGAAAATAATTGAGAAGAAGAATATGGAATTGGAGTTGCATGTTGTCGATGTCGTCGATGATAACACGACGAAGATGGATGCAATGTGGTTGAATATGGATGCAATGCGCTTGAAGATGGATGCAATGCGCTTGAAGATTAGGAATATTAGAAAATATGCCATTGATAAAGAGGCTTGGTATCATTATGTCGTTGAGTCAATTGTTAGCTTAGTTGCGATTCTGATCACATTTGTTGTTGCATTTAAATGTTTTACATAGTTGTATGTTGTTTTATGAGAACTATATATGAACTTTATGTATTTATTTTTGCAGTAATAACATTTGATCACTACTGTACTATGGTTTTAATGTGTTGATGAACTTGTATCAATTTGGTAATTTCTCTATGGATGATGTTTTGCAACGTATTTTGATATACTTAATTTCATAATACAGATGAACCGCCAATGGATGTACGATGACCGACGCACTTCGGAGTACATTATGATCCTCCGTAATTTTCTCGGTGTGGCCGAGGAAACCAAGCAGAATGGTTTTATGTACTGTCCATGTGTTAACTCTGGGAATATGAAGGATTACTCTTCCGCGAAAAACCTACACGTCCACCTGCTTGAGAAGGGTTTCATGCCCCATATTATGTTTGGACCAAGAACGGAGAAAGAGGGGTTATGATGGAAGACAATGAAGAAGAAGAGGATGATGACAACTATTCGGATCCTATTTTCCCTGGATACTGTGATACTGCAACAGGGGAAGCTAAAGATCAAGAGGCACCAGACAATGTGCCCGATGATGATCTTCGTCGGGTCATTGTCCATGCGCAGAGAGAATGCGAAAGTGAAAGGGAAAAGTGCTACTTCTTGAGCTTGCGTTGGTTTTTCCCTTCAAGAGGAAAGGGTGATGCAGCAAAGTAGAGATAAGTATTTTCCTCAGTTTCAGAACCAAGCTATCAGTCCAGTAGGAGTATCAAGATGAGGCACCAAGGCACCTGCGCAAGGACAAACAAACTTGCACCCAACGCGATAAAGGGGTTGTCAATCCCTTTACAATTACTTGCAAAGTGAGATCTAATAGTGATAATAGGTAAATATAAATAAATAAATAAAAGTGTAGCAAGGTATTTTTGGTATTTTTGTATATAGATCAGAATATATAATGTGTAAAATAGACCCGGGGCCATAGTATTTACTAGAGGCTTCTCTCATGATAGCAAGCATCACGGTGGGTGAACGAATTACTGTCGAGCAATTTGATAGAATCGCGCAAGGTCATGACGATATCTAAGGCAATGATCATACATATAGGCATCATGTCCGAGACAAGTAGACCGATACTTTATGCATCTACTACTATTACTCCACACATCGACCACTATCCAGCATGCATCTAGTGTATTAAGTTCATAACAAACAGAGTAACACCTTAAGTAAGATGACGTGATGTAGAGGGATAAATTCATGCAATATGATATAAACCCCATCTTTTTACCCTTGATGGCAACAACACGATGCGTGCCTCGCTACCCCTTCTGTGACTAGGTGAGGACACCGCACGGTATGAACCCAAAACCAAGCACTTCTCCCATTGCAAGAATTATAGATCAAGTTGGCCAAACGAAACCCATAACTCGAAGAGAATTACAAGGGTACAAAATCATGCATATAAGAAATCAGAGGAGACTCAGATAATATTCATAGATAATCTGATCATAAATCCACAAGTCATCGGATCTCGACAAACACACTGCAAAAGAAAGTTACATTGGATAGATCTCCATGAAGATCATGTAGAACTTTGTATTGAAGATCCAAGAGAGAGAAGAAGCCATCTAATTACTAGCTATGGACCCGAAGGTCTGTGGTGAACTACTCACGCATCATCGGAGAGGCAATGATGTTGATGAAGAAGCCCTCCGTGTCCGAACCCCCCTCCGGCAGGGCACTAGAACGGTCCCCAGATGGGATCTCACAAAAACAGAAGCTTGCGGCGGCGGAAAAGTATTTTCGTGGCTCTCCCTGTTGGTTTGGGGATTTTAGGGAATTTATAGGCGAAAGAGGTAGGGCAAAGGAGGCACGGGGGACCCACGAGCCTGCTAGGCGCCCCCCGGGGCGCGCCTAGGGGGCTCGTGGCATCCTCCGTGGCCCTCTGCCTTGGTTCTCAAGTCTTGTGAATCCCTTCTGTTATGGAAAAAACCATCCCAAATGTTTTATTCCGTTTGGACTCCGTTTAATATTCTTATCTGAAAAAGGTCAAAAACACGAAAAAAACTGGCACTGGGCGCTGAGTTAATAGGTTAGTCCCAAAAATGATATAAAATAGCCTATAAATGCATATAAAACATCCCAAGTTGATAATATAGTAGCATGGAACAATAAAAAATTATAGATACGTTGGAGACGTATCAAGCATCCCCAAGCTTAACTCTTGCTCGTCCTCAAGTAGGGAAGTGATAAAGACCGAATTTTTGATGTGGAATGCTACCTAACATATTTGTTCTTTGTAACTTCTTTATTGTAGCATGAATGTTCAGATCCATAAGATTCAAAATAATAGTTTAATATTGACATGAAAACAATAATACTTCAAGCATACTAGCAAAGTAATCATGAACTTTTGAAATAACAAGGCCAAAGAAAGTTATCCCTACAAAATCATATAGTGTCCCTATGCTCCATCATCCCCACACAACGAATTTAAATCATGCACAACCGCGGTATTAGCCAAGTAATTGTTTTCGCACTCTTACTTTCTCAAACTTTTTCAACTCTCACGCAATACATGAGCGTGAGCCATGGATATTGCACTATAGGTGGAATAGAGTGTGGTGGAGGTTGTGAGGCAAAAAGGAGGAGATGGTCACATCGACTCGGCGTATCAATAGGTTATGGAGATGCCCATCAATAAATATCAATGTGAATGAGTAGGGATTGCCCTGCAACGGATGCACTAGAGCTATAAGGGTATGAAAGCTCAAAAATAAAAACTATTGGGTGTGCACCCAACTTTCTTGCTCACGAAGACCTAGGGCAATTTTGAGGAAGCCCATCATTGGAATATACAAGCCAAGTTATATAATGAAAATTTCCACTAGTATATGAAAGTGACAAAACAAAAGACTCTCTATCATGAAGAACATGGTGCTATTTTGAAGCACAAGTGTGGAAAAATATAGTAGCATTGTCCCTTCTCTCTTTTTCTCTCATTTTTTGTTTGGGCTCTTTGGCCTCTTTTCTTCATTTCATTTTTCCCTTTTTTTGGTGGGCACCTTTGGCCTCTTTTTTATTTCCTCACATGGTACAATGCTCTAATAATGATGATCATCACACTTTTATTTACTTACAACTCGATATTTAGAACAATAAAGACTCTATATGAAATGCCTCCCGCAGTGTACCGGGATGTGGAACGATCTAGCTTAGTGTATGACGTTGAAACATCTCGCTAGCTATCTCACGATCATGCAATGGCAATATGGAAGTGATGGCACATGTCATGAGACGGAACGGTGGAAGTTGCATGGCAATATATCTCGGAATGGCTATGAAAATGCCATAATAGGTAGGTATGGTGGCTGTTTTGAGGAAGGTATATGGTGGTTTTGTGCACCGGCGAAAGTTGCGCGGCACTAGAGAGGCTAGCAATGGTGGAAGGGTGAGAGTGCATCTATACCATGGAATCACATTAGTCATGAAGAACTCATATACTTATTGCGAAAGTTTTATTAGTAATCGAAACAAAGTGGTAAACGCTTACTCCTAGGGAAAGGGTTGGTAGGACTTAACCATCGCGCGATCCCGACCGCCACACAAAGTATGAAAAAAATAAAATAAATTATGCTCTGACTTCATAACATAGCGGTTCACCATACGTGCATGCTACGGGAATCACTAACCTCAACACAAGTATTTATAGATTCACAACACCCTACTAACATAACTCTAATATTACCATATCCATATCTCAAAACTAATTGTGAGGAATAAAACTTCTCTTACTAATCAATGCACTTGAATATGAAAGTTTTTATTATATCCTCTTTGGATGCCTATCATATTTAGGACTAATTTCATAACACACGCCAATTACCAAGTTACTTAGAGAGAGCGCTCTCAAAATGATATAAGTGAAGATCGAGAGTTTTTATTTCTACAAAATATGACACCGCCGTGCTCTACAAAGATTTAAGTGAAGCACTAGAGAGAAATTATCTAGATCAAAAGATATAAGTGAAGCTAATGGGAGCAAAATTATCTAGCTCAAAAGATATAAGTGAAGCACATGGTAGCTAAATTGCCTAACTCAAAAGATATAAGTGAAGCTCATTGAGTATTCTAACAAATTCACGATGAGTGCATGTCCCTCTCAAAAGGTGTGCAGCAAGGATGATTGTGATAAAAAAAAGCAAATACTCCTATAATACATGACGCTCCAAGCAAAACACATATCATGTGGTAAATAAAAATATAGCTCCAAGTAACGTTACCGATGGATTGAAGAAGAAAGAGGGGATGCCTTCCCGGGGCATCCCCAAGCTTAGGCTTTTTGGTGTCCTTGAATTTGGCTAGGGATGACTTGGGCATCCCCAAGCTTAGGATCTTTTCACTCTTTATTCCATTGTCCATAAGAACATCACCCAAAACTTGAAAACTTCACAACACAAAACTTAAACAGAAACTCGTGATATCATTAGCATAAGAAAACAAACCACCAACTTTTTAGGTATTGTAGTTAACTTAATTTCCATTTGGATTGATGTTATATTACTGTATTCTCACTTACCCATGGCTCGTACCCCCCGATACTAACCATAGTTTCATCAAAATAAGCAATCAACACAACAAAAACAGAATCTGTCAAAAACACAACAGTCTGTAGCAATCTGTATATTTCGTATACCTCTGCTATTCCAAAAATTCTGAAATAATTATGACAATTAGGGAAATTTTCATATAAATCAGAAGCAAAAATAATAAAATCAAAATCTCTTTCTGGATAGGAATTAAAAATAATTTCGTGAGCACAAAGTTTGTGTCTTTTTTTCAGCATGATTAAACAACTATCACCGAAACTAATCTTAAAAGTTTTACTTGGCACAAACACTAATTAAAACATAAAAAACACAATCATAACATAATCATGATGGTGTGGAGTCAACAAAATAGAAAGTAAAAAGTAAAAATAAATTTATTCACTTGGTTGCCTCCCAACAAGCGCTATCGTTTAACACCCTTAACTAGACATAAGGCAATAGAATCAAGTATTGTCATCTTTAGTGCTCAAACCACTCATACCATCATCATTATTAGGGAGTTATTTCATTTTATCAATAATTATACTCCTAGATAGGCAACAAAGATTAGTGATGATAGGTTCTTTTTAAGATATCAACATAGGTAGGGTGAACACTCAACATTTTGAGATCTTCGTGATTCTCATCACATATTTCAGGTTTAGCAGCCATTTTATTGACTAAGGTAGCTTGTTTATCAGAAATCTGGCCTACCATTTTTTCAAGACGAGCAAATTGAGAAATTAACGCAAGGAATTCTTTGGCCATATCATCAACCTCTTTATTCATATAAGCCATAAAAGAATTTTGCTCCCTTAGTTCTCCATGAAAGTAACTATTATGATCAAACTGTGTAGACATGAAGCTTTTAACACTAGTTTCAATCTCTTCCAAGTTTTTATAGTAAGTATCATAATCATTTGGTTGGTCCATGAGGATAAATAAGATAGCACACGCGAGCAAACTGAAAGCAAACAAAAGAAAGGGGCGAACGAAAAAGGCAAAATAAAGAAAGGCAAATATTTTTGTAAATTTTGTTTTAGAAGTGGGGGAGAGGAAAACGAGAGGTAAATGGCAAATAATGTAAATGCAAGATATGAGTTTGCGATAGGTACTTCGTAGATATGCTTCACTTGAATATTCCCCGGCAACGGCGCCAGAAATTCTTCCTCCTACTTCTTGAGCTTGCGTTGGTTTTTCCCTTGAAGAGGAAAGGGTGATGCAGCAAAGTGGAGATAAATATTTCCCTCAGTTTGAGAACCAAGGTATCAATCCAGTAGGAGTATCAAGATGAGGCACCAAGGCACCTACGCAAAGACAAACAAACTTGCACCCAACGCGATAAACGGGTTGTCAATCCCTTTACGATTACTTGCAAAGTGAGATCTGATAGGGATAATAGGTAAATATAAATAAATAAATAAAAGTGCAGCAAGGTATTTTTGGTATTTTTGTATGTAGATCTGAATATATAATGTGTAAAATAGACTCGGGGGCCATAGTATTCACTAGAGGCATCTCTCATGATAGCAAGTATTACGGTGGGTGAATGAATTACTGTCGAGCAATTGATAGAATCGCGCAAGGTCATGATGATATCTAAGGCAATGATCATACATATAGGCATCACGTCCGAGACAAGTAGACCGATACTTTCTTCATCTACTACTATTACTCCACACATCGACCACTATCCAGCATGCATCTAGTGTATTAAGTTCATTATAAACAGAGCAACGCCTTAAGAAAGATGACATGATGTAGAGGGATAAATTCATGCGATATGATATAAACCCCATCTTTTTACACTTGATGGCAACAACACGATGCATGCCTCGCTACCCCTTCTGTCACTAGGTCAGGACACCGCTCGGTATGAACCCAAAACCAAGCACTTCTCCCATTGCAAGAATTATAGATCAAATTGGCCAAACGAAACCCATAACTCGAAGAGAATTACAAGGATACGAAATCATGCATATAAGAAATCAGAGGAGACTCAGATAATATTCATAGATAATCTGATCATAAACCCACAATTCATCGGATCTCGACAAACACACTGCAAAAGAAATTTACATCGGATAGATCTCCATGAAGATCATGGAGAACTTTATATTGAAGATCCAAGAGAGAGAAGAAGCCATCTAGCTACTAGCTATGGACCCGAAGGTCTCTAATGAACTACTCACGCATCATCGGAGAGGCAATGGTGTTGATGAAGAAGCCCTCCGTGTCCGAATCCCCCTCTGCTAGGGCACCAAAACGGTCCCCAGATGGAATCTCGCGGAAACAGAAGCTTGCGGCGGCGGAAAAGTATTTTCGTGGCTCTCCATGTTGGTTTGGGGATTTTAGGGAATTTATAGGCGAAATAGCTAGGGCAAAGGAGGCACGGGGGGCCCATGAGCCTGCTAGGCGCCCCCCTGGGGCGCGCCTAGGGGGCTCGTGGCCTCCTCCGTGGCCCTCTGCCTTGGTTCTCAAGTCTTCTGGATCCCTTCTGTTATGGATAAAAAATCATCCCGAAGGTTTTATTCCGTTTGGACTCCGTTTAATATTCGTATATGAAAAAGGTCAAAAATACGGAAAAAACAGAAACTGGCACTGGGCACCGAGTTAATAGGTTAGTCCCAAAAATGATATAAAATAACATATAAATGCATATAAAACATCCCAACTTGATAATATAGTAGCATCGAACAATCAAAAATTATAGATAAGTTGGAGACGTATCAAGAAGTTGAAGTTCGAGCGCATGTTAGAGGATCACAAAAAAGGGTTGTACCCAAATTGCGAAGATGACAACACAAAGCTCGGTACCACACTGAAATTGCTGCAATGGAAGGCGGAGAATGGTTTATCTGACAATGGATTTCGAAAGCTACTGAAAATAATGAAGACGAAGCTTCCAAAGGATAACGAATTTCTTGACAGTACGTACGAATCAAAGAAGGTTCTCTGCCCTTTAGGATTGGAGGTGCAGAAGATACATGCATGCCCTAATGAATGCATCCTCTACCGTTATGAGTACGAGGATTTGAACGCATGCCCGGTATGCGGTGCATTGCGGTATAAGATCAGGCGAGATGACCCTCGTGATGTTGAGGGCGAGTGCCCCAGGAAGATGGTTCATGCCAAGGTGATATGGTATGCTCCTATAATACCACGGTTGAAACGTTTGCTCAGAAACAAAGAGCATGCCAAGTTGATGCGATGGCACAAGGAAGACCGTATGAAAGACGGGAAGTTGAGAGCACCCGCTGATGGGTCACAGTGGACAAAACTCGAGAGAAGTTGGGGGGACTTTGCAAGTGCCACAAGGAATGTATGGTTTGGTTTAAGTGCAGATGACATTAATCCTTTTGGGGAGCAGAGCAGCAATCATAGCACCTCACCAATGACTCTATGTATCTATAACCTTCCTCCTTGGTTGTGCATGAAGCGGAAGTTCATTATGATGCCAGTGCTCATCCAAGGCACTAAGAAATACGACAACGACATTGATGTGTACCTAAGGCCATTAGTTGAAGAACTTCTACAACTGTGGAATGGAAAAGGTGTACGTGTGTCGGATGAGCATAGACAGCAGGAATTTGACCTACATGCGTTGTTGTTTGTAACCAAAATGAGTGGCCTGTTCTCAATAACCTTTCAGGACAGACAAACAAGGGATACCATGCATGCAGGCACTATTTAGATGACACCGAAAGTATATATTTGGACTAATGCAAGAAGAATGTTTACCTCAGACATCGTCGATTTCTTCCGACCAACTATCAATGTCGAAAGAAAGGGAAGAATTTCAAAGGTGAGGCAGATCACCAAAAAAGCCTGCACTCCATACTGGTAATCACAAGTAATCTTTGGAAAGGGTCGTGGCGGACAATCTGTTACGAATGACGCTGAGGGACGCGCACCCATGTGAAAGAAGAAATCTATATTTTGGGACCTACCCTATTAGAAAGGCCTACAGGCCTGCTCTGCAATCGACGTGATACACGTGACGAAGAATGTTTCCGTGAACTTGCTAGGATTCTTGGGCATGTATGGGAAGACAAAATATACACCGGAGGCGCGGGAAGACCAACAACGTGTGCACGAAAAATACAGCATGCATTCAAAGCAGTATGAAGGTCCTGCCAGCTACGCTCTTACCAAAGAAAAGAAGGAAATCTTCTTTGAATGCATGCTCACTATGAAGGTTCCGTGTGGCTTCTCGTCCAATATAAAGGGAATAATAAATATGGCAGAGAAAAGTTCCAGAATCTACAATCTCATGACTGCCACATGATTATGACGCAACTGCTTCCGATTGCATTGAGTGGGCTTCTACTGGAATTTTTTTGATTAGCCGTTGTGAAGCTATGTCCATTGCTCAATGCAATCTCTTAGAAGGTAATTGATCCAGAAATCATACCAAGGTTAATGAGTGATTTGGTGCGATGTCTTGTCACTTTCGAGCTTGTGTTCCCACCATCCTTCTTCAATATCATGACACTCGCCCTAGTTCATCTAGTCAACAAGATTGGCATTCCGAGCCTTGTATTTCTACACAACATGTTCCCCTTTGAGAGGTTCATGGGAGTGTTAAAGAAATATGTTCGTAACCGTGCTAGGCCAGAAGGAATCATCTCCACGAACCATCAAATATAGGAGGTCATTGGGTTTTGTGTTGACTTCATTCCTGACCTTAAGAAGATTGGTCTCCCTCAATCGCGGTATGATGGGAGACTGATTGGAAAAGGCATGCTAGGAGCGGACTCAATAATATGTATGGACGTGCATTCTTGGGCTCAAGCACACTGTACAGTTCTACAGAATTCTACCTTGGTGACACTGTATGCCAATGAACAAAACAATATTATGCGCTCCAAACACCCGGAGCAGTGTGATGACTGGATTGCATGTGAACACATCAGGACTGTCGGCAGTTGGTTGGAAACACATCTCATGGTTGACAACACTGTTAAAGATGAGTTGTACTCGTTGGCCAAGGGACCATCTTCGACTGTATTGAGTTACAAAGGGTACGATATAAATGGCAATACATTTTACATGATCGCCCAAGATCAAAAGAGCACCAACCAAAACAATGGTGTCCGCTTTGATGCAGCAACCAAGAGGGGAAAGGACACATATTATGGTTACTTAGTGGACATATGGGAACTTGACTATGGACATGATTTTAAGGTCCCTTTGTTTCGGTGCAAATGGGTCAATCTGTCAGGAGGTGGGGTACAGGTAGACCCACAGTACGGAATCACAACAGTGGATCTGAACAATCTTCGGTACACAGACGAACCATTCGTCCTAGCCAATGACGTGGCACATGTTTTCTATGTGAAGGACATGTCTACCAAACCGAGAAAAAGAAAAAATAAGGCAGCGAATACATCATGCGATGAGACAAAGCGCTACATAGTTCTTTCAGGGAAAAGAGACATCATGGGAGCGGAGGGCAAGACAGACATGTCTGAAGATTATGAAAAGTTTCATGAAATTCCTCCCTTCAAAGTGAAGGCTGACCCAAGCACCGTGTTAAGCGAATAAGATTATCCATGGTCACGGGGCAATAAGCAAAAAAATGTTAGACTTACTCTCCAAAACTATTCTAATGATGGCTCTGATGATGGATTTGATTACGCGAAGAAATGAAATCCCTTTGTAGTACATGAGTTTTAGTCCGATACCCTGATACTTCGAAAGAAATTGTCGATTTTGTACATGAAGTGCATCTAGTTTTTGCCGTAACCCTCTCAAGTTTTTAGCACATGCTATGTGGGTGAAATGATGATACCATGCCAACTTTCAACCTTTTTAGAGTTCTTTTGTAGTACTTTTCAATTTTAGGGTCATTTAGCTCAAAAAAGTGAGTAAATGCATGAGAAATACCAAATTAAGTCAAAAAGGGTTGAAAATTAATGATGTGGCTTTGAATGGTGCATGTTGAACGCACAAAAAGTCTGGAGTTGAAATAAGTTAAAAAAATGAAATCCCTTTGTAGTAGCTGATTTTTCTTCCTAAACCCTGATACTTCTAAAGAGATTGTCGATTTTGTACACGAAGTGCACCTAGTTTTTACCGTAACCCTCTCAACTTTTTAGCACATGCTATGTGGGTGAAATGATGATACCATGCCAACTTTCAACCTTTTCATAGTTCATTTGTCATGTTTTTCAGTTTCAGGGTCATTTAGCTAAAAAAGAGTAAATGCATGAAAAACACCAAATTAAGTCAAAAAGGGTTGAAAATTGATGATGTGGCTTTGAGTGGTGCATGTTGAACACACAAAAAGTCTTGAGTTGAAATAAGTTAAAAATATGAAATCCCTTTGTAGTTGATGAGTTTTCGTCCCAAATCCTAATAGTCGATTTTGTACACGAAGTGCATCAAGTTTTTGACTTAAATCTCTCAACTTTTTAACATATGCTATGTGGGTGAAATGATGATACCATGCCAACTTTCAACCTTTTTCGAGTTCATTTGTAGTGTTTTTCAATTTCAGGGTCATTTAGCTCAAAAATGAGTACATGCATGAAAAATACCAAATGAAGTCAAAAAGGGTTGAAAATTGATTGTGTGGCTTTAAATGGTGCATGCTGAACGCACAAAAAGTCTCGAGTTGAAATAAGTTCTAAAAAATAAAAATATTTTTAAAAAATGTTCCTCAAATACGAAAAATGTTCTTAAAATTTCAACAAATGTCACTACTTTAGAAAAATGTTCCAAATTTCAAAACTTTATCTTTTTAAACTTCATTCATAAATTCGAAAAATGTTCGGGATTTTCAAAAAATGATCATCAAAGTAAAATGATTTTGCTTTTAAAAAATGTTCTGGATTTTCAAAAAATGTTAAGGATTTTCAAAAAAAAAAATCATCTTCGAAAAATGTTTGAAATTCTTCATGATTTAAAAATTGGTTCTCTATTTTGAAATTTTTAATCCATTTGTATCACATGAGCTTTTGTCCGGAACCGTGATACTTCGAAAGAGATTGTCGATTTTGTACACGAAGTGCATCCAGTTTTTGCCGTAACTCTCTCAACTTTTTGGCACATGCTATGTGGGTGAAGTGATGATACCATGCCAACTTTCAACCTTTTCAGAGTTCATTCGTAGTGCTTTTCAATTTCAGGGTCATTTAGCTCAAAAAAAATGAGTAAATGCATCACTACAGGAATCAACTTCTTTGCCGTGCGCCATAACAGACGGCAAACAGGACCCCACCGATGGCAAATCTCTTTGCGGTCGGCTTACTGTCGGCAAAGATTCCGCGTCAGCTTATGACGGCATTGTAGCTTCTTTGCCGTCAGCCTTCCCTAAGCGGACGACAGAGCTCTTTGCCGCCAGTATCTGACACGAGCAGTCGACAAATAATTTGAGACGGCAGCCGACACGCGACGCCTCCGTTAGGGCTAACGGAGGCTTTGCCATCTGCTTGCCCCGTAGCCTTTGTCGTCTGCGTCCCCCATAGCCGGCAGCAGACGACAAAGAAGCTATATGGCCAGCTGCTGCTGCCCCCCAGGGTGCGCAGCCTCGTACCATGGGGCACCTTTGCCGTCGACCAGTTGATGGCAAAGCTCTTTGCCATAAGCTGGCAGACGACAAAGAGCCCATATAGCTTCTGTTTTGTTTGTTTTTTATTATTTCACAACACACACACATATATATATATATATTTCACATCACATATGATATATATTTCACAACCCATATATATAGTTCACCACACATACAAAGTTTTACACTGTTCATCCATAGATACATATACATATCGTTCGACATTGTTCATCAACTCAAATGAAAACTAGAACTAATAAGGCACTCCATGAATGCCAGCTTCCATACATGTAGTACATCCAATCTGCAAAAATGTGAATAAGAAAGTCAGAAGAAGACAACTTATGATGTTTTAGAGGAAAACAAGCTAAGAATATAATATTCATTAGCTAACCAAGGTTCTTATGCCATTTTGAGCTTATTATGTCATTTTGAAGGATAATTAGCTAAGTTGTGAGCTAACCAAGGTTCTTATGATGTTTTTACCCTAACTAAGCTAATTATGTCATTTTGGAGGATAATTAGCTAAGTATGTCTTTGTTGGGGAAAATAAGCTATGTAGAAGAAGAAAGAGAAGAAGCAAGAAGAGAAGAAGAAGGCGAAGGAGGAGAAGGAGAAGGAGGGGGAGGAGGATGAGATAGAGGAGGAGAAGAAGAAGAAGAGAAGAAGAAGGAGAAGAAGGAGGAGAGAAGAAGGAGAAGAAGAAGGAGAAGAAGGAGGGAGAAGAAGAAGGAGGAGAGAAGAAGGAGAAGAAGGAGGGCTCCTTCTCCTTCTTCTCCTTCTTATTTTTTCTTATTCTCTCCTTCTCTTCCTTCTCCTCCTCCTCGTCCTGTTCTTCTTTTCTTCTTCTCCTCTTCGTATTTCTTGTTGGAGCTAAATTATCTAATTATGTGTTTTTGGAGCTATATGGGCTAATTATGTCATTTTAGAGGAAAACAAGCTAAGAATATAGTATTCATTAATTAACCAAGTTTTTATGCCATTTTGAGCTTATTATGTCAATTTGGAGCTAAATGGGCTAATTATGTCATTGTTGGGGAAAATAAGGTAAGGAGAATAAGAAAGAGGAGAAGAAAGAGGTGGAGGAGAAGAAAGAGGTGGAGGAGAAGAAGAAGGAGAAATGAAGAAGAAGGAGAAATCAAGAAGAAGGAGAAGAATAAGAAGAAGGAGAAGGAGGAGAAGGAGGAGAAGGAGGAGGAGGAGAAGAAGGAGAAGGACCTTCTCCTCATTCTCCTTCTTCTCCACCTCCTTCTCCTTCATCTCCTCCTCCTCCTTCTCCTTCTTTCTTCTTCTTCTTCTTCTTCCTTCTTTTCATTTTTCCTATTTCTTCTCCTCTTCTCCTCTTCTCCTATTTCTTCTAATATGTCAAAAATGAACTATAGAAAAAACTTTCCGTCATGGTCATCAAGGAGGAGAAACACCTGGGTTGCTCGCGGCAGCTTCGTTTGGAGACGGTTGCCCTCGAGAAGTGGCGTGCGATGCCGCTCGGGAGTTATTCTGCAGAAAAGATACTTTGCAATGTCTCAGTTAGCATGATGACACTCAATTGTTAATACTAGTTTATAATGACCATTGAAATGAAACTCACCGTGCCAATCGGAGAGAAGACGAGCATCGGCGAAGGGACTTGACCGCTCTTCTCGCACAGGTCGTGAAGAGTGAGCGATATTAGTTAGTAATGAAACAGACATTACACACATGAGTTGGATAATGTGAAAAAAACTTACCACAAAATGCTCGTACAGGGCCCGTTGACCCGCATCATTCCGGGCCCTCTCCTCCTCAATCAATTGTGTTGTGGTCTGGTCCCTCTCCTCAAGAACAGCCTAAAGAGCAGCCTGGCTTGCCAATCTCTCTTTCTCAAGAGCAGCCTGGTTTGCCGCTCTCTCTTTCTGAAGAGCAGCCTGCAACACCATTCCTTGTTACCACAGTAATGATCGCTGGTCACACACAGAATGAAATGGATGAAAGTTTTCTGAGTCCATACAACTAACCTCGATGGCAAGATCGACTGGCCGTGGACGAGGAGTTATCTCAGGACAGGAGCTTGACTGGCGTGCCTTGATCTCCGGGAGAGTGAGTGGACAACGTATTACCCCATCTCCAATGGCTATCGAGCCATGGGGCCTCCCGCCACCAGATATCATCACCAGGTCTGGATCCAAAGGTTCCTTGCTCGGGTTAAAGTCCTCCCCTTTCCTAGCCTTCTCCGTGTCCCTGTATGTCACGAGCTTGTGGTGGGATGATATGTTGGTGAAGTTATTTGGATCATCGAGGTCAGACTCACAGAATGCCTTCACCTTCTTGTAGGAGGCACTATGGGCCATGCCATAAAGGTCGTACAAGTGTGGCATCTCCGTCTTATTGTGATGCGCCTAAAAGAGAGGAACAAAGTATTAGTAAGGGGCTCAAGATAGCATGAAGAATGAATTGCATGAATCATGAAGCAAACCACATACCCAGTTTCGTCCGAACTGAAGTAAGTTGGCGTTGCCTTGATGGTGTGGCACACCAACCATTTGGCTACGCCGATCCTTTGCATTGTCGTGGACGGCTCGCCAGTTTCCTGTCCACCACTCATCAACCAACGCCTCGGAACAATCCATCTTATCCGCACACCATCTCGGGGGCACCTATAAATTATTAGAAAGAATTTTGGGCGCTACGCCTATGAATCAAATCAAGAAAACTACGTAGAAGGCCTTAAGAATATGTAATTACCTTCATGTACTCCTCCTTCTTCAGATACTTTCCGCGGCACTCCTTCTTCTGCTTCTTAATACCACGCGTGGCGTAGTAGTCTCGAATAGCATGCGGCCGAGCCTCGTGGCGTAAGTTCTCTAATAACCGCCTACACTCGGCCTCGAGAACCTTGCGCGCCTTCTCCTCATATCCCTCCTGACACCTATAGAAGGTCTGCAATCAAACGAGACAACACCGATTAGTACAATAATTAGCTATATTGTTAATTTTAGATTGTGTAAAAGGATAATTTGATCAAAAGCTCTTGATCACCATCTCGGCCCTCGTGTGGCACAAGACACCATATATAATCTTCTCTGGTGGGGCCTTCGCAGCCTGGAAGTGCTCCCAAGAAAATCTAGTGTAGGAACCCGACCCTCACCAGCCAACGTGACAAACCCCGAAAAATTTGTCCGGCAAAGCACACCAAGGACGATGTTCGGCTTGCGGACTCCACGAGGGTGTGCCCATACCGTGCAGTATGATAAGGTCAACGCATTAGATATTTGAAGAAACTTGAAGGCAAAAGCTAAAAAAGAGTAAATGTACTTACCTATCCCCTTCAGGCATAATAACCGGCCTCTGCTCACGGGTAGCCGACACGACCGGGAGACGTGTACTACCACGCTTGTACACGGTGGCCCCGTCCACCTGCACGCCGCCCTCACTATCCGTAGTCTCATTTCCGTCATCCCCGCCCCCTAAGCCACCCGGACCCTCGGTCCAATCCGGCACCTCGGTCCGCTCCGGCCAGGCACCCCATCCAGGCGTCTCCATGTTGGTCGAAGCCTGAGGAACCGGAGTCTCGTGGGCCGAACGCACCTCGACCCGAGGCTGATCCTGGACCGGAGTCTCATGGGTCAAACGCACCTCGACCTGAGGCTGATCCTGGACCGGAGTCTCATGGGCCGAATGCCCGTCAACCCGAGGCTCATGGACCGAAGTCCCCGTAGCCTCCTCCGCAAACGGGTCCACCATAGTAGTCCTGTGCTCGGGTGAATGAGCTGGTGGTGGTGGAGAGGACGGCTCAACAGTCCTCCTAGATCTTCCGTGGCCACCACCTCTTCATGTACCCTCCCCCCTGTTCCCTACCCGACCAAAACCTCTCCTAGTGGGAAATGCCGCAGACGAAGAAGAACCCAGGGGTGGTATCGTCGGACTGTCTGCCAAGGCTCTACGGAGAGATAGGGGTGGAATGGAAGTACCACCCCTCGTGCGGCCCGCCGAAGCAGAACCCGTCGAGCGATCTGGACCCGCGCCCACCATCTTTCAACACCTGCTGACCTGCCATGATAAAGATTGAAAGAAATTAGTACAACATAAAAAAATTGAATAACAGACATGAATAATAATATGTACCTGAACAATATAGATTAAAAAATATATATAATTTAAGTTGGGAATCTTACAAACTAATAATCATCATCAATAAATGCATCATCACCATCAAAGGCCTTTCTGTAATCGGTCAAGCATTGACAAGTCATCCGCATCAGTAACCTCTTCTAGTTCCAACTCTGCTGGTTCCGGCTCGGGGGTGAAGTCGGATTCATTGTCGTTGTCTACTTCCATGTTCTGGGGTGAAGCACGGCGGTTCTTGGAAATACGTGTTTCTTCGAAAAATTCTCCATCATATGTGTCTCGGTTAATGTGAGGTTCATAATCCTGTTCATTTGGGAGAGGTGGTCTAACATGTGGCGGCACTTCATAAACAACATACCAACCTTCCAGATTCTTATCAGTTTAGCATCCCCACGGTAGATAGAAAACTTGGGTCTCCTGTTGAGCCGTAATATAGACATCGGGAACATTTGAATGGGTGTTTGGATTGATTTCGACTAGTCCTATATGTTCACGAGTCCTTCTAGTCTCCTCCGGCTGGAACCAATAACATTTGAAGACGACGACGTTCGGTGGGGTTTCACCATAGAATTGAAGTTCATAAATTGCTTCAACTCTTCCATAATACTCGATAACACCTTCGCCGATAGCAGAGACACCACAATTTGTTGATTTCTGGTCGGGCATAGATAACTCTTTGCCAAAGGTACGAAAGAGATACCCGTTGATGTTGTATTTCTCAAATGAACGGACCTTATAGTCAAAACCATTAGCGGCTTGTCTCAATTCGGCATCCATAGACTCTGTATTAGCCTACAAGTTTAATACGAAACGATTGTTGCATTAGCCGCAAGTTAGACCAAGAAATTAAATGGTCCATTATTGATAATTAACGTTTGTTTGAACCAAGAGATGAAACCGGGATAGCCACCTCCTGTCTTTGCCAGAAGCTCATACTCTTCGACGGAATCATTTTCGATCACCCCTCCATCCGAGAATTTGGCGACGTATCGGCTGTATGAAATATCTGGGAATAAGAGCAGTTCAAAGGAATTAGAAGTTATGGGAAAATGTGCCGAGAACTTACTCGATGTACGGCCGCACTACAATTAGGTTGCTGAAGATATACAATGAAATGTTCTGCCATTCTTCGACATCCAACGTTATTGCTTTTGAAGCACCGGCTGGTGCGAGCTTTCCTTTGAATAGGCTGAGGTTGGACCCACCTGTTTTAGGGTCTGCATCATTGTGCCGAGGCTTCAGATTATGCAAATGATGATTTTTGGCTTCGTAGTGTGCTGTCACAAAGTTTGCCACCTCCTCAGTAATGAATGCCTCACCATCGATGCTTCAATTCTATGCTTATTTTTTACATTTAGCTCAAAGCATCTTCTGCATCCTCTCAGTTGCATAGCACCAACGACTTTGCACGGGCCCATCCAATCTTGCCTTGGTCGGTAGATGTAAAATCAAATGCTGCATTGGATTAAAGAAGCCCGACGGCAAGATCTTCTCTAACTTGCACAACAACTCCAGTGCAAACTCCTCCATGTCATCTACCACGTGAGGTGACAATTCTTTCGCACAAAGAACATGGAAGAAATATCTCAACTCCGCCAGTACTAGACATTTATCCTCAGGAATAAAGCCACGTAACATCACCGGCATTACCCGCTCTAGCCATATGTGCCAATCATGTATCTTGAGACCAAAGATTTTTATTTTTTCAAGACCCGCTCCCCTCTTTAGATTCGCTGCATACCCATCGGGGAACATCAAGTGCATTTTGACCCACAAGATAATTTCCCTCATAGCTGGCGTTCCAAGATTGAACCAAGCCTTTGGCTTCGACCACTTCTGCTTTCCTTTGCCTTCTCACATGTTTTGTAACGGTCTATGACATAGTGTCTCTTGATCGACTCTAGCCTTAGTATTATCCTTTTGTCTTCCCATCTATGTCGAACAATCTACCAAAAATAGCATGTCCGATATTCATTTCAGTGTGCATCATGTTGATATTGTGTGGAAAAGGAGGTCTTTGAAGTAAGGCAGATCCCAGAAGCATGGCTTGTGAGTCCAGACGTGTTTTGAATTATACCCCTTGAAATACCCTGGATGCTCTGGATCAGGCTCGAGGGCGTTTAACCGATCCAGGATCTGTTGGCGTGTCAACGCAGGTGGTGCCAAGTTTTTGACAACTTTACCTTTGGTAAAGTTGCTCTTGTCTTTTCTGAACTGATGGTCAGGATCCAGGAACTGTCTATGCAAGTCAAAGCAAGAATACTCCGGACCCTCCTGCAACCAATGAAACTGAAGAGCTGCCTTGCATTGGGGGCACGGGAACCTTCCATGCATACACCATCTAGAGAATAGCGCATACGCCGACAAGTCATGCATAGAGTATATGTACCACACATGCATTTTGAAGTTTTGTTTTCTAGCGGCATTGTATTGCTTGACCCCATTATCCCAAGCTTCTTCGAATTCATCCTTAAGCGGCTGCAGGTACACATTCATATTCTGCCCCGGATAATTGGGCCCTGGAATTATCAACGTCAGAAATATGTTCTTTCTTTGCATAATCTGCCCGGGGGGAGATTGAGTGGAATGACAAATACAGGCCAACAACTGTATTGGGATGCCATCATGCCGAAGGGATTAGAACCATATGTGGCAACGCAGACTCGAGGATTCCTTGGATCTGCTGCTTCATCCTGATGCAATCCATCGAAATGTTTCCATGCTTCCCCATCCGATGTGTGTACCGCCATCTTATTCCCATCCGCATCTAGTTCGGTTCTTTTGCCCAATTTGTGCCATGTCATATGTCTGGCTGTCTCTTCGACCATGAAAAGACGTTGAAGCCTTGGTACGATTGGCATATACCGAAGAACACTAACTGCGATTTTGGTTTGCCTCTTCTCACCCATACCGTTATCTACCACAAGATACCTGCAAGACTCGCAATTGGGACAATAGTCCAAGTGTGCATACTCCTTCCTAAATAAGACACATCCTTTCTCACATGCATCTATCTTCTCATAGGGCATCTTAAGTACACGAACTATTTTGTCCAACTGGTACAGGTTTGCAGGCATGACATGGCCTTTGGGTAGGAAGCGTCCAAATAGTGTCATCATCGCGTCGTAGCATTCTCTTACCAAGTTGAACTGAGCCTTCAAAGCCATTACTTGTGCAATTGCATCCACCTGACAAAGCTCAGTGTGCTCATGGAGAGGATGTTTTGAAGACTCCAACATTTCATAGAAGGCCTTTGCAGATTCCTCCATCTCATCTTCCGAATGCCGAGCATCATCAAAGTCTTGCACCATGTCTTCGATCCCGGTACCATGCTCGTCGGTGCGACGACGGACCACCTCAACTCTGGTGCGTTGTATAGACTCACCGTGAAATGTACACACCATATAATTAGGCTTAAAACACCTCCTCTGCAGGTGTTTAATCATTACAGCCTCTGTCGTCTTTTTATAGTTGTCGCATCCAGGACATGGGCAATAGTTTCTTTCTTGGACATTTGCTAATGCGGCTTTCACAAATTCCTTGGTTTTTAGAAACCATTCTTTCGTCATCTCTTTCTGACTAGGGTGACCGGTATACATCCACGCATGATCACTCATCTTGCCTAGCTACTAAAGACACAAGAAATATATTTATATATAATTTAGCATATATATTCATCAGTTAATCAAGTTCGCCATTTTTATTACATCCATGCAACCTACACGCTAATAGGTAAAGATAGGTCCTAATCCCACCAGAGTATGTGTAGATTGGGTTCGTTTTCCCATGCTCTGCTCCGAATCCAATGCAAAATTTCGGCAGCACTTCCCCGTTGTTCTCCTGATACGCGTCTCCGCAATAAACACAGAGGATTTGTATCCATAGAACAACAGGGACTCACTAACGAAATTATGCATCGGAACCAGAACAAAATATATGGGAAAACAAACCCAATCTACACATACTCGGGCTGTCCATGGATAACGTTGGACAATTCGAAAGAATCACGTTTATAAATATAAGCAAATGCATGCATATTTATAACTGCAACCCGTTCAAACGGGAGACTCATACTGGTCACGCACACTAATAAATTAATTTAATTACCTAAATCTAGCAAGTTTCATCCGAAAACCGACCAGAGTAAATGAAGGGGCGTGGAGGAGATGCCATTTGTACTGACCCACGAATGCAGGGGCGGAGCTCGTACAACGCACGGGGAGGTCTTCGCACAGCAGACCTCACAACGGCGAGACAACTGTCACATATAAATCCACCCAATCAACACAAATATGCTAATTATGTCTTTTTGGAGCATTATGGGCTAATTATGTCATTTTAGAGGAAAACAAGCTAAGAATATAATATTCATGAGCTAACCAAGGTTTTTATGCCATTTTGAGCTTATTATGTCATTTTGGAGGATAATTAGCTAAGTTGTGAGCTAACCAAGGTTGTTATGATATTTTTACCCTAACTAAGCTAATTACGTCATTTTGGAGGATAATTAGCTAAGTATGTCTTTGTTGGGGAAAATAAGATACGAAGAAGAAGAAAGAGAAGAAGCAAGAAGAGAAGAAGAAGGAGAAGGAGGAGAAGGAGAAGGAGGAGGAGGAGAATGAGAATGAGAATAGAAGGAGAATGAGAAGAAGGAGGAGAGAAGAAGGAGAAGAAGAAGGCGAAGGAGGGAGAAGAAGAAGGAGGAGAGAATAAGGAAAAGAAGGAGAAGAAGGAGGGCTCCTTCTCCTCCTCCTCCTTTTCCTTCTTCTCTTCTTCTTCTTCCTCCTTTTCATTTGTTCCTCTTTCTTGTCCTCTTCTCCTCTTCTTCTCCTCCTCCTCCTCCTCGTCCTCTTCTACTCCTCTTCCCCCTCTTCTTCTTCTTCCTCCTCGTATTTCTATTTCTATTTTTCTTTATCCTCTTCTTCTACTTATTCTTCTTTTCTTTCTTTTTCTCTTCTTCTCCTTCTTATTTTTTCTTCTCTTCTTCTCTTCTTCTTATTCTTCTTCTTCTTCTTCTTCTTCTTCTTCTTCTTCTTCTTCTTCTTTTTCTTCTTCTTCTTCTTCTTCTTCTTCTTCTTCTTCTTCTTCTTCTCCTCCTCCTTCTTCTTTTTCTTCTTCTTCTTCTTCTTCTTCTTCTTCTTCTTCTTCTTCTTCTTCTTCTTCTTCTTCTTCTTCTTCTTCTTCTTCTTCTTCTTCTTCTTCTTCTTCTTCTTCTTCTTCTTCTTCTTCTTCTTCTTCTTCTTCTTCTCCTTCTCCTCCTCCTCCTCCTCATCCTCTTCTTCTCCTCTTCTCCTCCTCCTCCTCTTCTTCTTCTTCCTCTTATTTCTATTAAGCTAACTAACTACAACAACTACTACAAAAACTACAATAACAACAACTACAATAACAAGAACAACTACTACAACAACAATAAAAAATCAACTTTGTAGTTATAATCTATTTCCAAAAATCCAATTAAAAAATATTTAATTTTCCCGTGGGGTGGGGGGGTGTGGGGGGCTCACCGGCAGGGGCGGCGGTGGCGTCGTGGGTGGCGGGGCTGGGGGTGTTGTGGCGGCGGGCCGGCGCTAGGGGTGTTGGGATTGCGGGGCGGCGCCGGGGGCGATGGGGCAGCGGCGCCGGGGTGCTGTGGGGCACCGGGGCGGTGCGAGGGTGGTGGCGGCGGTGGGCGTCGGGAAGAGGAGTGGAAGAGAGTGGAGCCATTACACAGTGAGTGAGTGAGAGAGAGAGAGGGGCAGGGTGGGGGCAAAGAGGTGTTACGGAGTTAGCTCTTTGCCGTCCACCGCCGGACGGCAAAGAGTCTAGACTCTTTGCCGTCTGCCTCCGGCCTCTTTGCCGTCGGCTAGCAGACGACGAAGAATGTACTCCAGTTTTACCTAACATCCCTGCGGTCAGATGGGCCCGTCCGTCTGCTTTGTCGTCTGCTTTGCGGCTCTTTGCCGTCCGTGGTTGACGGCAAAGATGTGACTGATGGCAAATATCATCTATGACATCAGCCATTTCTTTGGCATTCGCTTTGTGGCAGCTGACGGCAAAGACACTCTTTGTCGTCCGCTGGCTGATGGCAAACATTTGGCAGACGGCAAAAAACTGAATTCCAGTAGTGCATGAAAAATACCAAATGAAGTCAAAAAAGGTTGAAAATTGATGATGTGGCTTTGAATGATGCATGTTGAACGCAAAAAACGTGTGGAGTTGAAATAAGTTGAAAAAATGAAATCAATTTGTAATAGATGAGTTTTCATCCGAAACCTTGATACTTCGAAAGAGATTCTCGATTTTGTATACGAAGTGCATCCAGTTTTTGCCGTAACGCTCTCAACTTTTTAACACATGCTATGCGGGTGAAATGATGAAACCATGCCAACTTTCAACCTTTTCAGAGTTCATTTATAGTGCTTTTCAATTTCAGGGTCATTTAGCTCAAAGAATAAACTAATTAAAAAAGAATGAACTAAAAAGAATCAAAATAATATTAACTAAAATTATAAAAGTACTGATTTGTTAAAAAAATGAACTAAAAAGAATCAAAAAGTTTTTAACTAAAATTATCAAAGTATTTAGTTGTTAAAAGAATTAATGTCTAAAATGTCGCCTACTAGGCCACCACACCGTGCGTACGACTAAAAACCCTATATGCTAGTTGGGCCAGGATGCAGGCCCGCAGTAGGCCCAGTAGACCCACACGCACAGAGAGTATGTTTAGGCCCGTATGCCTGCATAAGAGAGGAGCTCTAAAATGTTGGTGAATCCGCGCTTATAAACCACTCTCGATGCCTCTCAAGCTAGCGAGGTGCGACTAAACATCCACCCGCCTGACGCCGTGCGAGCCGCAAGACTTTAATCCCGGTTGGTGGCCACAACCGTGACTATAGGCACCCCTTTAGTCCCGGTTGTAGCCACCAACCGGGACTAAGGGCAAAAATTCGCCAGCCGAAAAGGCGGGAGGCCAAGCCTTTAGTACCGGTTGGTGACGTCAACCGGGACTACACGGGGCCTTTTTTTCTCGGTTAAGGCCACCAACCGGGACTAATGGGGTTCCTTTATAAGCAGGACCTTGCAGTTTTTCCATTATCCCCCCGATTCAATTTCTTCTCCTCCCTCTCCCCTGACAGCGCCGACGACCACCTCGAGGCCGCGAGGCTGCCCGACCGCGTCGTCGCCCCACGCCGACACCCTGCTGTCCCGGAGCGCGTTGACCGTCGCTGGCGCTGGACCTCCTCCCGCGTCCTCCTCCCCATCGCCGCATGTCCCCGAGATGGCTCCTCGTCACCGCCGGCCTCCACAGCTCCATCCCCGCGCCCCAAGTGAGCTCCCCCCTTTCCCAAGCCACCCTACTGCCACTACTCCAGCCATGCTTGCCCCTACGGCGACTGCTCCGGCCATGGTCCCCTGCTGCCACTGCTCCGTCCATGCTCTACTTTTGTTGCATAATGAGATCATATGAATAGATAGATGAATTTGTGTTGCATAATGAGATGAGATGTGATGAGATGAGATGAGATGTATGAAATGTGCTCTATTTTTAGATGTGCTCTGTTTTTTTAGATTGAGAAACAAATGTTAAATTTTGCATATGCATGATGAGTTTTGAAATGAATATGTGAAGCTCCCATTTTGAGAGATGAGACGTTTTGTGGAAATGTGCTTTGTTTTTGAAATGAAAATATGTAGGTAGTCTTTTTGTTAAATGAAAATGTGAAGCAAGTCTTTTTTTGAAATGAGGGGGCGTCGGACATGCATGAGAGAGAGGCGGTCCGCTCGCCTGACCAACTATCAAGGCCACGTTAATCCATCTCTCATGTTTATATATTACCATGTTGTAATATTTGCAGAAACATGGACAGAGACTGGTAAAAAGAAGTTTTTTTGGGGGATATAATTCACGACGGACGTGATCCCTTGCCGTTTCTCAACGACACCGATGGTCAAGAAGGAGAGGATGACAACTCCGGTGATCCAACAATGGAGGAGGAAGGAGGTCATGACGGCTCCGGTGATCCAACAATGGAGGAGGAAGGAGGTCATGACGGCTCCGATGACCGAATGGCGGAGGAAGGAGATCATGATGACGGTTGTGGTCAGCGAACGGAGGAGGGAGTTTTAACTGTTGCAAAATCCGGTGAGGTATATAAATATATATATTAATTAGGTCTGTGCTGACTTGATGCATTATATGTTTCGGTAACACTCCTTTCTTCTTTTAGCCTTCTGGATCGATCCAATCTTCCGTAAGGAGACGAGGCCCAAAGAAAAGGTTGCGGGAGGATGAAAGGTTCACGATCATAGAAGTCGCACAAAATGGCCAATCGATTGCTCGCAAGCGGACCAAAGCCACATTTGTACATCAGTGCAGAGTAGTTGTTAGGGACAGCATCCCAATCAAAATCGATGAATGGAATCAGAAGAAGGACAGTGAAGTTTCTCATGTCCATGGTAGAATGAATGATGATCTTTGGACCTCGCTGATGACTAATTTCAGCCTACCGCCAGAGCAGGATCTGAATAACCCAGTTATAGAGTGAAATTTCAACGAATTTGTTCTAAAGAAGATGGAAGAACTATTCAAGAAGTGGAGGAAACATTTGAACACAAAGTTTGTCGAGAAAGACGAGACCCCAAAGTTCATCGGTCAATATGAGAAGATCAGAGATCACTGGCCCGCATTTGTGGCCTACAAGAAATTGAATAAGGGTAAACAAAGGTCAGAGACAAGCAAGCGAAATGCTGCACTAAAGAAGTATCACCATACCACGGGGTCAAGTGGCTACAACAAAGCCCGATCATTGTGGGAAAAAGCTGAGCAAGACCTGCTTGCTAAAGGGGCCCAACCATAGACATTGCACTGGCGAGATCGGTCAAGGAATTGGTTCTTCGGGGTTGGAGGAACTTTGGACCAGGAATCAGGGAAGTGTTTTTGAACAAACAAACAACTTGCAATAGAGGCCATTCAGAAGGCAATCAAGGAAGCGCAGGAAGGGACATTCATTATCAACAAAGAGAAGGACGAGCTAACAGAGGCCCTCGGGAATCCTGAATACCCTGGACGAACACGAGGCACATCAGGCTCCATTCCGGGTGCATGGGTTTCCCGACAGCGATGGTTATAGAAGCCGCCAGAGAAAGAAAAAAGAGGGAGCAAACGAAATGTAGAAGCTCGGTGCAAGATTAGCGAAACTAGAGGAACTTGGGAGCCAGCGAGCTACTGGACAACCATCTCAGCGGCATGGAGATCATTACTTGGACGTTGCCACAGAAGCTACCCCACCTTCTGAGTGGAGAAGCACCGTGGATTCCACGAAGCTCGTTCAAATTGATTTCACGGCTCCTCGCTACCCCGTGGATAGTATCACGGAGGCCAAATATTGTGTGCTTATGGCGAAATGCGAGAACCTAACGTTGAAGGTAGCGGTCGGCTCTAATCTACCTCCTCGATCTGAGGGAACTTTCCATTGCCATCCGATTCCACATGAATAATGGAGGGATTTGAGGAGCTGGAACTTGACTACCCTATAGGTGAAGGGGAGATTCATCTCAAAAATGCTTTAAGGTCTACATGTGTGGAGAAAGGAGTACATCAAGCTTCCACACTGGACGCCTCGGTAGACTCCTCCTCCTCCTCCTCCTCCTTCGTCTCCTCCTCCGCCTCCTTCGGCGCGTGAGAGCACTCCATCTCCTCCGGCGCATCAGTGCACTTCGCCTCCTCATCCTCCGCATCCTCCGACGCATGAGGGAACTATGCCTCCTCCTGCGCGTGAGCACAATAACCCTCCTCCTCCTTCGCCTCCTCCGGCGCGTGAGGGCACTATGCCTCCTCCTGCGCATGAGCGCACTCACCCTCCTCCTCCTTTGCCTCCTCCGACGCGTCAGCAATGATAGAAGAGATACGCCGCTGCTCCGACGACTAGCAGTACTTGAGGCGGGAAGAAATTCAAATATGGTCCAAGCCTCAAGCCTCTTCCAAAGTTACCATATGGGAGGACTCCCGAGGAAAACACGGAAATCATGGCTGCCTATAATAAGGCCATTTTTGCACCTAAACATCCACCTCCAAAGGATAAACTTGATCCAGTAAAAGTGAAGCGCTATCTGGATGCCCCTGAGCGACCACTATCTGTACCGCGTCCGCTGCCATCAAACTATGAGTGAATTATTCAAAAGACACATGCTAAAGCGGCGCAGTCGGGAAGCTTAATTACGAGTGGTTCGAGAAGTGGGAAAAAATTTCCTAGCTCGGCGAAGAGAAGAAGCAATCATGCCCCCCGCTCAAGGTGTTTACCGATGTCCCTAATGTTGATCCGAGGGTAGTGGCCGCTAATTTTCTTGGATTCAGTCCTGCTGATTTTGTAAGCGATGATGTACAGTTCGAAACTGCCCCGATAGTAGGCCTTAGATACTAGTATGGGAAGCCTCTCGTGAAACCTTGTCGATAACGCTCGAGCAGCCACTAAGAGCACTCGCGCATATGTTAAGAGCGATGCAACATATGCCGAGAGCACGAGAACAATCACCGAGAGCATTAGAGAAGACGCCGAGAGAGCGCGAGTATACCTCGAAGTTCCTAGGACCGCCCAAGAAGAGATCATGAAGCTGATGGAAGGCGATGAGAAACCATGATGGAGCTGAACTTTTAATTCTAAACTGCTAGTGCACTTCCTTTATGTGATATATATGATTAAGGCGTATGAACTTAATTTCTATTTTTCCATATGAAGGAGCTAAAATTTTGCTTCTAGATTACTAGTGAACTACAACATGGTCATTTGTATCGTCTATCATGCTATGAAGATTGTGATGTGACTGGATAACATTGAACTTGACTTGTTTATTTATTTATGTAGATGAAGGGTGCTACTGCAACAAAAGATCTTCCAACAGCGCCAGAAACAAGCGTGTTGACGGGAGACTATTCTTGTCTTGATACTCCTCAGCAACGGCGCTAGGAATCCTTCTGCTACGGCTACGCCTTTAGGGACTTCCTTGGCAAATATGCAAAGGATTCCCCCGTGGCCTTGGAGCCTTGCGTTGGTGTTCCCTCAAAGCGGAAAGGGTGATGTAGCAAAGCGGCGGCAAGTATTTCCCTCAGTTTTGAGAACCAAGGTATCGAACCAGAGAAAGGACTGCGTCAAGTCACAAGTACCTGCACAAACACAAAAAGCTTGCACCCAATGCTATGAACGGGTTGTCAATCCCTCATAGATTGTTTGCAAAGTGAGAACTGAAAGCAACAAAGAAAACAAAGCAAAGTAAAAGTGAAAGTGGAAGAGATAGTTGTGAATAGACCCGGGGGCCGTAGTGTTCACTAGTGGCTTCTCTCATGAAAGCAAGTAGACGGTGGGTGAACGAAATACTGTCAAGCAATTGATAGAACCGCGCAAAGTCGTGACGTTATCTAAGGCCATGATTGTATCTATAGGCATCACGTCCAAAACAAGTAGACCGATACTTTCTGCATCTACTACTATTACTCCACACGTCGACCGTTATCCAGCATGCATCTAGTGTATTTAGTCCAAAAGAACAGAGTAACGCCTTAAGCAAGATGACATGATGTATATGGACAATCACATATCTACAATAAAAGCCCATCTTGTTACCCTTGATGGCAACAACACGGTGTGTGCCTTGCTACCCCTTCTGTCACTGGGAAAGGTCACCACACGGTATGAATCCAAAACCAAGCACTTCTCCCATTGCAAGAATCATAGATCTAGTTGGCCAAACAAAACCCAAGACTCGGAGAGACTTACAAGGATATCAAATCATGCATATAAGAAATCAACAAAGACTCAAATATAATTCATAGATAATCTGATCACAAATCCACAATTCATCGGATCTCGACAAACACACTGCCAAAGAGGATTACATCGGATAGATCTCCATGAAGATCATGGAGAACTTTGTATTGAAGATCCAAGAGAGAGAAGAAGCCATCTAGCTACTAACTACGGACCCGTAGGTCTGAAGTAGACTACTCACGAGTCATTGGAGAGGCGATGATGTTGATGTAGAAGCCCTCCAACTCCAAAGTCTCCTCCGGCAGGGCACCGGGAAGGGTCTCCAGATGAGATCTCGCGGAAACGGAAGCTTGCGGCGGCGGAAAAGTGTTTTAGTGGATGCTCTGATTTTTTCTGGATTTTTAGGGAATTTATAGGCCAAAGAGCTAGGGCAGGGGAGCGCCACGGAGGCCACAAGCCTGGTTGCCGCGCCCCCCGGCCGCGGCAACAGGGCTTGTGGGCTCCCAGGGGGCCCCCTTCCTTGGCCCTCAAGCCTCCCGATCTTCTTCCGTTCTGGAAAATTTTATTTCGGTGATTTTATTCCGTTTGGACTCCGTTCCAAAATCAGATCTGAAAAGAGTCAAAAACGCAGAAAAAAGAGGAACTGGCACTTGGCACTGTATTAATAAGTTAGTCCCAAAAAAGATATAAAAGGTAAACAAAACATCCAAAGTTGACAGGATAACAACGTGAAACCATCAAAAATTATAGATACGTTTGAGACGTATCAAGCATCCCCAAGCTTAACTCCTGCTCGTCCTCGAGTAGGGAAGTGATAAAGAATGAATTTTTGATGCTTTCATGCTACCTAACATAGAAGTCCTTTGTAACTCCTCCTATGTGACGTGAATGTTCAGATCCATTAGATTCAAAACAATAGTTTGCTATTGACGTGGAGACAATAATAATTCAAGCAAACTAGCAAGGTAATCATGAACTTTCGAAATAACAAGGCCAAAAGAAAGTTATCCCTACAAAATCATATAGTCTGGCTATGCTCTATCATCCTTGCATAACAAATTTAAATCATGCACAACCCCGGTATTGGCCAAGTAATTGTTTTCACACCTTTACTTTCTCAAACTTTTTCAACTCTCACGCAATACATGAGTGTGAGCCATGGTTTTAGCACTATAAATGGTGTGGAGTGTGGTGGAGGTTGCAAGACAAACAAGGAGAAGATGGTCACATTGACTAGGCATATCAATGAGCTATGGAGATGCTCATCAATAGATATCAACGTGAATGAGTAGGGATTGCCATACAAATGATGCACTAGAGCTAAGAATATGTGAAGCTCTTAAAGAAACTAGTGGGTGTGCATCCAACTTGCTTGCTTACGAAGACCTAAGGCAATTTTAAGGAAGCCTATCATTGGAATATACAAGCCAAGTTATATAATGAAAATTTCCCACTAGCTATATGGTGGTGACAAAACAAGATACTCTCAATCATGAAGATCATGGTGCTTAATATGCACAAGTGTGGAAGGATAGTAGCATTGTCCCTTCTTTCTTTTTCTCTCATTTTTTGGTGGGCTCTTTGGCCTCTTTTTTTTGGTGGGTATCTTTGGCCTCTTTTATTTCCTCACATGGGACAATGCTCCATCAATGATGATCATCACACTTACAACTCAAAGCATAGAGCAATAATGACTCTATATGGAATGCCTTCGGTAGTGTACCGTGACAATGATCTAGCATGGCATAGACATCAATGGAAACATCATGCTAGCTATCTTACGATCATGCAATGGCAATGAAGAAGTGGTGGCACATGTCATGGTGGTAGTCGTATGACAATATATCTCGGAATGGCTTTGAAAAAGCCATAGTAGGTAGGTATGGTGGCTGTTTTGAGGGAGGCTATTGGTGGGTTTTGTGCACCGGCGGAAGTTGCACGGCACTAGAGAAGATAGTGATGGTGGAAGGTGAAAGTGCATCTAAACCATGGACTCAACATTAGTCATGAAGAACTCATATACTTGTTTCAAAAGTTTTAGTAGTAATCGAAACAAAGAATTCAAGGCATACTCCTAGGGGAAGGGTTGGTAGGTATAAACCATCGCGCGATCCCGACCGCCACACAAAGGATGACAATCAATAGACTAATCATGCTCAGACTTCATCACATAGCGGTTCACCATACGTGCATGCTACGGGAATCACTAACTTCAACACAAGTATTTCTAGATCCACAACACCTCACTAATATAACTTCAATATTACCATAGCCACAACTCAAAACTAATTGAGGTGAATCAAACTTCTCCAACTACTCAATGCACATGAAGGTGGAAGTTTTCATATCCCTTTGGATAACTACCCTTTTTGAGACTACTATCAAAGCATAGATCAACTACCAAGCCACGCACCGCTGTGCTCTAAAAGATATAAGTGAAGCACATAGGGCAAAAATCAACTAGCTCAAAAGATATAAGTGAAGCACTTGTGAGCTGAATTGTCTAACCATAGGATATAAGTGAAGCTCGACAAAATCACGGTGAGTGCATGTCTCTCTCTCTAGTTGTGCAGCAAGGATGATTGTGACACAACAAAAATAAAAGACTCCTACGATACAAGACGCTCCAAGCAAAACACATAACATGTGGTGAATAAAAATATAGCCCCAAGAAACGTTACCGATGGAGTGAAGACGAAAGAGGGGATGCCTTCCCGGGGCATCCCCAAGCTTAGGATTTTACGGCATCCTTGAATCAACTTGGGGTGCATTGGGCATCGCCAAGCTTGAGATCTTACCACTCTTTATCTCTTTGTCCATAAGAACTTCACCCAAAACTTGAAAACTTCACAACACGAAACTTAAACAGAAACTCGTGATAACATAAGTATAAGAAAGCAAACCACCACTTCCTTAGGTACTGTAGCAAACTTAAATTATACTTATGTTGATGTTGGGTTACTGTATTTTCAATCTTCCATGGCTAATACCCCCCGATATATCCATAGTTTCATCAAAATAAGCAACCAACTCAACAAAAACAGAATCTCTTAACAGCAGACCAGTCTGTAGCAATCTGTATACTTCGTATACTTCTGGTACTTCAAAAATTCTGAAAAATTACGACAGTCTGAAGAATTTGCATAGCAATCAGCAGCAAAAAGAATCAACTCAAAAGCTCTTACAGAAGAAAAAAAACGAAAATGCTTTTCCTGAGCAGAAAGTTTCTGTCTTTTCTAGCATGACCAAACGATCATCCCCAAGACTAATCATAACGGTTTTGCTTGGCTCAAACGCAAAAAGAAACACAAAAAACAAAATCATATCAGAATTATGAAAGTGTGGAAAACACAAAACAGAAAGAAAAAGGATAGATTCGTCGGGTTGCCTCGCAACAAGCGCTATTATTTAACGCCCTTAGCTAGGCATTGATAATTCAATGATGCTCACAAAAAGACAAGAATTGAAGCACAACGAGAGCATCATGAAAAATGTGAAAATCACATCTAAGTCAAACATACTTCCTATGCATAGGCATTTTATAGGAAAACAGATTGTCAAGACAACCAATAACTGCCAAATGCAAGGAAGAAGAAAGAGACAAGAGCAATCTGAACATAACGAGAGGTGACTTAGTGATATGAATGTTTCTACCACCATATTTTTCTCTCTCATAATAATTACATGTGGGATCATATTAGAATTCAACAATGTAACTATCACATAGGATATTCTTTTCATGATCCACATGCATGCAAAGTTGACGCTCTTCAAAAATAGTGGGATTATCATCAACTAAAGTCATGACTTCTCCAAACCCACTTTCAATATTACTGCAAATATCATATTCATCATGAGGTTTGAATTTTTTTTCAGGATCATAAGAAAGATAATCACCCCAATCATGATTATTGCAACAAGTAGTGAACGTAGCAAAACTATCATCCCCAAGCTTAGGGTTTTGCATATTTTTAGCATGATTGTCACTAATAGAATTTATAGTGAAACCATTGCAATCATGCGTTTCATTCAAGGAGCCCTCGTGAATCACTTCATAAATTTCTTCATCACGAATTTCAGATTCACGCATCTCAAGCAAAACTCCATAAAGATAGTCAAGTGCCCTCAACTCACTAGCAATTGGATCAACATAATTGGATCTCTTAAAGAGATTAGCAAGTGGAAGAGGATCCATATCAATAGATTTTCAGCAAGCGAAGATGCAAGCATATTGAAGGCACATAGCACACGAGCAAAGGAAAGGCAAACGAAGAAGGAAAACGAAGAAAAGGGCAAATTGGTGAAGTGGGGGAGAGAAAAACGAGAGGCAACTGGCAAAAAAGGTAAATGCAAGAGATGTGTTTGTGACACCTACTTGGATAGGTCTTGATCTCTCCTTCCTTGGCAACGGCGCCAGAAATACTTCTGCTACTGCAACAAAAGATCTTCCAACGGTGCCAGAAACAAGCGTGTTGATGGGAGACTATTCTTGTCTTGATACTCCTCAGCAACGGCACCAGGAATCCTTCTCCTACGGCTACGCCTTTAGGGACTTCCTTGGCAAATATGCAAAGGATTCCCCCGTGGCCTTGGAGCCTTTCGTTGGTGTTCCCTCGAAGCGGAAAGGGTGATGTAGCACAGCGGCGGCAAGTATTTCCCTCAGTTTTGAGAAGCAAGGTATCGAACTAGAGAAAGGATTGCGTCAAGTCACAAGTACCTGCACAAACACAAAAAGCTTGCACCCAACACTATGAAAGGGTTGTCATTCCCTTATAGATTGTTTGCAAAGTGAGAACTGAAAGCAACAAAGAAAACAAAGCAAAGTAAAAGTGAAAATGGAAACGATAGTTGTGAATAGACCTGTAGGCCGTAGTGTTCACTAGTGGCTTCTCTCATGAAAGCAAGTAGACGGTGGGTGAACGAATTACTGTCGAGCAATTGATAGAACCGCGCAAAGTCGTGATGTTATCTAAGGCAATGATTGTATCTATAGGCATCACGTCCAAAACAAGTAGACCGATACTTTCTGCATCTACTACTATTACTCCACACGTCGACCGCTATCCAGCATTCATCTAGTGTATTAAGTCCAAAAGAACAGAGTAACGCCTTAAGCAAGATGACATGACGTAGATGGACAATCTCATATCTACGATAAAAGCCCATCTTGTTACCCTTGATTCAACAACACGATGTGTGCCTTGCTGCCCCTTCTGTCACTGGGAAAGGTCACCACACGGTATGAACCCAAAACCAAGCACTTCTCCCATTGCAAGAATCATAGATCTAGTTGGCCAAACAAAAGCCAAGACTCGGAGAGACTTACAAGGATATCAAATCATGCATATAAGAAATCAGCAAAGACTCAAATATAATTCATAGATAATCTGATCACAAATCCACAATTCATCGGATCTCGACAAACACACCGCCAAAGAGGATTACATCGGATAGATCTCCATGAAGATCATGGAGAACTTTGTATTGAAGATCCAAGAGAGAGAAGAAGCCATCTAGCTACTAACTACGGACCCGTAGGTCTGAAGTAGACTACTCACGAGTCATTGGAGAGGCGATGATGTTGATGTAGAAGCCCTCCAACTTCAAAGTCCCCTCCGACAGGGCACCGGGAAGGGTCTCCACATGAGATGTCGCGGAAACGGAAGGTTGCGGCGGTGGAAAAGTGTTTTCGTGGATGCCCTGATTTTTTCTGGATTTTTAGGGAATTTATAGGCCAAAGAGCTAGGGCAGGGGAGCGTCAGGAAGGCCACAAGCCTGGTTGTCGCGGCCCCCCTGGTTGCGGCAACAGGGCTTGTGGGCTCCCAGGGGCCCCCCTGCCTTGGCCCTCAAGCCTCCTGATCTTCTTCCGTTGTGGAAAAATTTATTTCGGGGATTTTATTCCGTTTGGACTCCGTTCCAAAATCAGATCTGAAAAGAGTCAAAAACACAGAAAAAACAGGAACTCGCACTGGATTAATAAGTTAGTCCCAAAAAATATATAAAAGGTAAACAAAACATCCAAAGTTGACAAGATAATAGCGTGAAACCATCAAAAATTATAGATACGTTTGAGACGTATCAAAGGGTAACTGGTATAGGGTGTACAAAGGTAGGAATCTAGGAGTTTATGATTCATGGGAGACATGCAAGGAACAAGTGGGCGGTTACAAGAACAACTACTATAAATGGTATATGACTAAAAAAGAAGCAGATGATTGCTATGCCAACTAGCTCCACAAAGAGAAAATCAACTATGAAGTATGCAAGACCATGTGGACAAGTGGATGAGTAAAGAATTTGATTATCTTAATCTGGTACATTGTCATTATTATGTTGTTGCTATCATGAGGTCTTGTAATGTGTACTAATGATGTAACGTGAGTTGCTGTACTCTAATGGGTGATACTCGTGATCTGTGTTGGGTTTTCGGTGAAGAGGAATGGGTTATCGTAGCACAAAATGGGTAAGCATTAATGTTGGTTATGAAACAAAGGCTTATCTAACCAATAGGAATATCAACCAGAACCATCTTCAGCGGCTACACACAAAATAACAAACAACTTGCACCCAATGCGGGCAAGAGGGTTGTCAATCCTCTTGTATTGTTATTTGCAAGCGAGTGAGGCGTGTAGATAATTGTAGATAGCAAGATAAAATAAAAACAAGTACATGGCAACAAGGTAATGAAGTTTTTCTCAATTTTTTGTGAATAGAATCGGGGGCCATAGCTTTCCTTAATGGCATCTCTCATGAAAAATAGCATACGGTGAATAAACAAATTACTATTGGGCAATTGACAGAAAAGCAGATAGTTATGTGATATTGATACGTCTCCAACGTATCTATAATTTTTGATCATTCCATGCTATTATCTTGTCAACTTTGGATGTTTTATATGCATGAATATGCTATTTTATATCTTTTTTGGGACTAACCTATTAACTCAGTGCCAAGTGCGAGTTTCTGTTTTTTTCGAGTTTTTAACCTTTTCACACGGAGTCCAAATGGAATAAAACTTTCGCGATGATGTTTTTGGACCAAAAGAGACCCCTGAAGCTTTGGAAGAAGGTCAGAAGAGCAACGAGGGAGTCACAAGCCCTGGAGGCGCCCCCACCCCCTAGGCCTCACCTACGAGGTTTGTGACCTCCTCGTGGGCCCAACTGACGTAATTCCACTGCCATAAATTCCTATAAATTCAGAGACCCCCAAAAGAAACCTAGATCGGGAGTTCCGCCGCCGCAAACCTGTGTAGCCACCAAAAACCAATCTGGAGCCCGTTCCGGCACCCTGCCGGAGGGGGAATCCATCTCCGGTGGCCATCTTCATTATCCCGGTGATCTCCATGACAAGGAGGGAGTAGTTCTCCCTCGGGGCTGAGGGTATGTACGAGTAACTATGTGTTTGATCTCTCTCTCTCTCGTATTCTTGAGATGTCTTGATCTCGATGTACCGCGGGCTTTGCTAGTATAGTTGGATCTTATGATGTTCTTCCCCCTCTCCCTTCTTGTAATGAATTGAGTTTTCCCTTTGGAGTTATCTTATCGGATTGAGTCTTTAAGAACACTTGATGTATGTCTTGCACGTGTCTATCTGTGGTGACAATGGGATATTCATGTGAGTACTTGATGTATGTTTTGGTGACCAACTTGCGGGTTTCGTGACATCGGGAACCTATGCATATGGGTTGGAACACGTTTTGACTCTCCGGTAGAAACTTTGGGGCACTCTTTGAAGTTCTATGTGTTGGTTGAATAGATGATTCTGAGATTGTGTGATGCATATCGTATAATCATGCCCACGGATACTTGAGGTGACAATGGAGTATCTAGGTGACATTAGGGTCTTGGTTGATATGTGTCTTAAGGTTTTATTCTAGTACGAACTCTATGATGGATCAAACGGAAAGAATAGCTTCGTGTTATTTTACTACGGACTCTTGAATAGATCGATCAGAAAGAATAACTTTGTGGTGGTTTCGTACCCGACAATAATCTCTTCATTTGTTCTCCTCTATTGGTGACTTTGGAGTAACTCTTTGTTTCATGTTGAGGGCTAGTTATATGATCCAATTATGTTATCATTGTTGAGAGAACTTCATTAGTGAAAGTATGAACCCCAGGCCTTGTTTCCACGCATTGCAATACCGTTCGTGCTCACTTTTACTATTAGTTACCTTGCTGTTTTTGTAATTTCAGATTACAAAAACCTCTATCTACCATCCATATTGCACGTGTATCACCATCTCTTCGCCGAACTAGTGCACCTATACAACTTACCATTGTATTGGGTGTGTTGGGGACACAAGAGACTCTTTGTTATTTGGTTGCAGGGTTGCTTGAGAGAGACCATCTTCATCCTACGCCTCCCACGGATTGATAAACCTTAGGTCACCCACTTGAGGGAAAATTGCTATTGTCCTACAAACCTCTGCACTTGGAGGCCCAACAACGTCTACAAGGAGAAGGTTGCGTAGTAGACATCAGATATCCACGACAATAATCATGTGTATATATGCATCACGTCCATAAACAAATCGTCTGACTCATCCCTGCACCTATTACTATTACTCTACTCATCGACCGCTACCCAATGTGCATATAGAGTATTAAGTAAAACAGAGTAATGCATGAACAACAATGGCATGATGTAAACAAAGTAAACTCAAGAAATATGAATAAACACCATCGTTTTATCCTTAGTAGCAGTAACAAAGACGCATCTTGTCCCCTTCTATCAGTGGGATACATAAATTCGCTAGGTTGAACCTACCACAACGCACCTCTCTCACCGGAGAAATATCGATCTAGTTGGCCAAACTATTTCAATAGACCAGAGAGAATTACGAAGCTATCATAATCATGCACATAAGAATCGTATAAGTATTGAGAGGTGACTTAAATATTTAACATGAATAATCTGAACACAAACCCACAATTCATTGGATCCCAACAAACGCACCGCACAAAAGAAATTATATTGTATGGATCAAAGAGAAGATGCGATGATCATTGTATTGAAGATCAAAGAGAGAGGGATTGGCATCTAGGTACCGGCTATGGACCCGTAGATCTATGGTGAACCACTCACACATCATCGTGAGGGCGGTAAGGTTGATGAAGAGGCTGTCACATCCCTAGTTTTACTTTGCTTGCCAAGCATTCATGCGTGCATATTTAAATTCTTTTGAATTTGAAATTGGGAAGTGATCAAGCCCGAGGAACCAAAATGTTGTGAAATAGGCAATATAAAAACTGCTTCAAATAGTTCGAGGAAAATGTTCCAACTATTCTGTGGAAATATTGGGATGAGGTAAATTTGCCAACCAATATTTTTAAAACACAGAAACATTTTATAATGGACTTATGAATTAATCAAACAATTATTTGGAGTGGAATTATATTAGCTATATATAAAATATAGTTCCATAATTCCTGAAAATAAAGGTGTGGCATTAGATATTTATATTATGCCACCAAATAATATTCTGAGGGTCTTATAAAAATGAGTTGAACTATTTTTTTAAATCAAAACAAATGACAGAAATAAAATAAATAAAAGTAGAAAAAGGAGCTGAAGCTTACCTGGCGCTCACTTGCCTAGCCGAGCCCACTCCAGCCTCCCTGTCGTCTTCCTCCTCTTGCTAGTAGGCAGAGGAGAAGGCGAGCACGATGGCCAGCCCCTCACCACCTCCTGCTTGCCGTGGCGCCTCCCCCTCGCCTCCACCACGCCAGCGCGACATGCCCTCTCTCTTATCTCCTCCCCTCTCTCCATTTTCCCCTTTCTCCCCTGCTCGTCTCTCCTTCTCTCCTCCGCCATTGACGAGATCGGGCTCGAGGTCACCGGCGCCCCTCTGGCCACAACAGCGCCACCCTGACCTGCTCATTGTCCTCGCATAGACGAGAAGCTCCTCCACGCCACCGGAATCGAGCCAGAGGCCCTTGTAGCATCACCGCCGTCGCCGTTTTCTCCTCCGACCACCGAAGCTCGCCACCCCTGATTCGGTCTGCCCCGAGCCTCCCCGAGCTCGCCGTTGCTTCCAACCGCCCCGTAGTGAGTTCGTCATTCATCTCTCTCTCTTTCCATGCCTTCTCGTGCACCGCAGCCCCATGCCCCGCATCGAGCCCGAGCCGCTGCCGCAAGAGCTCGTCGCCGGCACCAGCTCTGGCCACTCTAGCCCCTTCTTTTGCCCCTGGAAGATGAGCCACTTCGCCAGCTCTCTGTAGCCGTCAACCGCGCGCAAAATGGAGCCTTGTAGCATGATTCCGGCCAACTCCGGCGAGCCTCCGCCATGGCTTTGGTTGCCGGCGACCACCCTCCGGTGAGGGTCGACGTGGCCGGCCATTAGGGCCTAATCCCCTCCCCACAGCCACTGACAGAGGGCCCCACGCGTGGGTCAAACCCCAATTAGGGGCGGGTCAACTCTGGTTTAGCCCGAGGTCACTAACCAGTGGGCCCCACTGGTCAGGTTTGACCTGGCCCAGCTGTTCGACCAAGATAACGTCAGTGCTAACGCAGTAATTCATTTCTGGGTTTTAAATAATTCCAAAAAATAGCAAAACTTCAAAAATTCATAGAAAGTAAAATGCAAAATTATCAGAAAAATGCAAAGAATCCAATGGTGCCATTTTCATGCATCTTTGAACAATTTAATCCTGTTGAATAGGACAATTACACAATAGGCATATAAGTGCTTATATTTGGAGTTTAGAATTGATCTATATTGATCAAATAAACCCCAATTAACTTGTGATCACTTGCATTAGATAAAACCAGCATCATGTTAACATGACATGCTCATGCATCATTGTGAAGCGTTTGTCGTGCTTAATTTGTTCTCTATTGATCTTGTTGATAGACCTTGCGAGATGTAGTTATCACCGACATCGAAGAACAGTTGAGTTCTTCTGATCAACAGGCAAGCAAACCCCCTTGAGCGTTCCGATACAATCCCACTCTCTTGCTCTTGCTCTCATTTCAATGCATTAGGACAAAAAGATTCATCTGCTACTTATGTTACGGTAGATGAACCCATTCCTTTGCATGACATGTCTTTGTCACAGTAAATAGCTAAACCAAGCAACCTAGCATACCTGGTAGATGCTTGAGCCCTGTTGTGCCATTACCCTGATATGCTTGCTATGCTTAGAGTTTAGTTGGTCTGATCATCTGGATGATGGATTGGATGAACATGTCCTACTTATGAGAGTTAAGTGTGTGAACCTGTTTTGGTAAAGGTAGCGGTGAGAGGCCATGTAGGAGTACACGGTGGGTTGTCTCATTGATACCGCACTTAGGACCTGAGATCTTGTGTTGGTGTTCCAAGACTAGATACTACTTCACATTGGGTTCCGGTAACTCGACCTCTCTCAGCCTATTAACTACTTTGTTCTCAGTCCAGGAGTCGCAGTAGTTTGAAACGTTCATAGGTTGTGGCACGGCGTGCTAAGTGGATGAACGGCCCAATCGGGACCGGCTTGGGGCCCTGCTCACATAGTTTGAGCCATGTTGGAAAACATGGCCGGACTTCCATCATGGGTTCGAACTCAGATAGGCGACTGCCTTGGGCATGAGTTATTAGAGGTTAACGTCTGTGGCCGACTCCCTCGCTGGGCTTCCGCTTGAAGGTTGCCGAGGTGCTTGTTTTTATGTGCACATGGCGATTAGTGGCGGGAGCATGTGTGACGAAGTACACCCCTACAGGGTAATTATCTATTCGAATAGCCGCGTCCTCGGATATGGACTACTTGGATACTTACATGGTTCATAGATAACTTTAACGGATACTTTAAAATGGTCCAGATAAGTGTGAGTGCTATGGATCGCCTTCTCGTAGGATGATGAGAGAGGATCCATGGTGGTGTATTGATGTGGTGGATATGTGGACTCGTGTGCATTCTCTCGTAGGGAGACGAGAGAGGTATAAAACATTATTGTAGTTTAGGTTAGCCAAAGGTCAAAGCTGGCTTTTCTGCAGTAAAACCCACAACCCCGTTCATTGATACACAATGCATATGTAGTTCGTTCTGACGTAAGTCTTGCTGAGTACCTTCGTACTCGCTGTTCCTTATTTTCATTTTTGCAGAGATAGACGTTGTTCTCTCTATGTTTTCCTGTTAACATTAACATCGATGGAATAGCTTGCAAACCCAGATAGTGGTCTGGCTCCTATGGTAGGGTCGTTGTAGCTTTTCAGGCTCTTCCAGCCTCTTTTAATAGATGTCTGTACTCACACATGCAACTTTCGCTTGATGCTTGTATGCTCTGCATGTTGTGTCACTTACCCCGCCGTTTGTAACATTATACTATGTTGTCTCTTCGAAGCCTATTAAATAAATGATGAATTGTAGAGTTATGTTGTGATGCTATTGTTGTATCTACACATATCATGCATATTGTGTGTATGTTTGAAATGCATCGGTATGTGTGGGATTCGACACCTAGTTGTGTGCCTTTAGTAGTACTCTTTACAGGGAAATGCCTCTTTGTGCTTCCACCGAGCCCTGGTAGATTGCTACTGCTTCGGACACATTGATTGACCGGCTTGTATCCTTCTTTGCTGCTGTGTCTGTCCCCTCGGGGAAATGTCACGCGGTGTAATGGAGTCCTTGTAGCTTGCTATGACTCGTCTACACACGCTGTTGACCGACACCTGCTTTACTGGGTTATGTATGCGTGTCCCTGTACGGATGTGACACTTGGGTTTATAACTAGCCATGTCGACCCGGGTTCTCTGACATAGGATTGCTGGTGACATAGTCATATACGTGAGCCAAAAGTCGCAAATGGTTGGCAGCCGTGGTGATTAGTGTGCGTGAGGCCACAAAGTGATATGATGTGTTAAAGAGGCCCTCCATGCTCGATCCCCCCTTCAGTAGGTTGCGGGAATAGAGGTTCATATGGCCTCGCGTCGGAACAAAGACTCGTGGAGTCATAAAAAGTGGTTCGGGACTCCCTCTAGTGTTTTAGGGTAGATGAGAATTTATAAGCCAAAGAACGGAGTCGGGAGGGCCATGAGGGAGGCACAAGCTCTCAAGGCGCACCCCCACCCGCAGGATGCGCCTTGTTGTCTTGTGGGACCCTCGTGAGGCCTCCAGCCTTCTTTCGATGCTTGTTAGTCTTCTTTTGGTCCAGAAAAATCACCAAAACGTTTCAGGGCAACTGGACCTCGTTTGGTATGGAAAACCTACAAAGTGAAAAACACGTAGAAAACAACAACTCACACTGGGCACTGGGTCAATTGGTTAGTGCTCAAACATAATATAAAATGGTAAATAAATAGCCCAAAAGTATTCTAAAATTATCATATATTTGCATGGAACGATAAAAAACTATAGATACGTTGGAGACATATCAATGTGTACATGTATTTTATACAAAGTCTAGTTTATTGATATGTTACATGTAATTTGTATGATTGCTTACGTTGTTTGTGTGTTGTAATGTGTATTAGGTGTTATTTACTCGGAATTGACAATGCTATTGGCTATAGAAGTGGCTGTGGCGGGTGCCCTAGACATCATGCGACAACTAACAATATAATTTGGTGGCGAGCCTGTTTCCATGCCCGCTAGTGGAAGTACTCTACCAGTCTTTGATACTTATGATCTGCGTTGGGTTTTTCCTGGAAGAGGAGGGTATGATGCAACATAGTATATATAAGTATTTCCCTTAGTGAAACCAAGGTTATTGAACCAATACGAGGATCACACAACTTTCCGTCGCCACCACCTACACAAAAAAGAGCATACACTTGCACCCAACAAGGGCAAGAGGGTTGTCAATCCCCTTGAACATGTTACTTGCATGCAAATGAGTAGTGTAGATGATAGTTGATAATTGCAAATTGAAAAATAAAAAAAACAAATAAATGGCCGGAAGGTATTGAAAGTGTTTGTAAATATATGTGTGAAAAGACCCGGGGGGCCTAGTATTTGCTAGGGGTTTCTCTCTCTCGAAGGGATGCGGTTGGTAAACTAATTACTCTTGAGAAATTGATAGAAAAGTGCATGGTTATGCATTATTTATTGATGACAATGATCATGTGTATATGGGCATCCCGTCCATAAGCAAGTAGACTGACTCCATCGTGCATCTACTACTAGTACTCCACCCATCCACCGCTATATATCCAGCATGCATCTAGAGTATTAAGTAAAATAGAGTAATGCTTGGACAACAATGACACGATGTGGACAATAAAAATCCATTTAATATGAATCAACCCATCATTTTATCCTTAGTGGAAGCAATAAAAATATGTGTCTTGTCCCCTACTTTGTCACTGGGATATATAGCACCGCAAGATGGAACCCACTACAAAGCACCTCTCTCACACAAGATAAACCAATCCAGTTGGCCAAACTAAACCGATAGAAGAGAGAGAATTATGAAGCCATAATGATCATGAAAATAAGAATGAAATAATAATTTAGAGGAGACTCAAATACTTTCATGAATAACCTGAACATAAACCCACAATTTATCGGATCCCAACAAGCACACCGCACAAAGTGATTACATAGTTTAGATCACCGCGGGAATCGCGGTGATCTTGGCAATGACGAACATAGAGAGAGAGAGCCATCTAGGTACCTTCTACGGACATGTAGGTGTGTGGTGATTTACTCACATATCAATATGGGCGCAAGAAGATTGATCTAAAGTCCCTCCATGATCGTTCCCCCCATTGGCAGGGCACTCGAGTAGGGCTCCAGATGGGCACACAACAGAACAGAAGGTTACACGGGCGGAAAAGGTGTTTTGGGAGGCTCTCTAGGTTTTTTTTACAATTTATAGGACAGAGTTGGGCATCGGGACCGAGGGAGGCTCCCACAAGCCATCAGGGAGCGCCACACCCTGGACGGAGCATGTTGGCTTGTGGGTCCCTCGTGTGGCCTTCGGTCTTGTACTGAAGCTTCCAGGTCTTTTTTTGGTCCAGAAAAAATTATCAAAACGTTTTGGGGTATTTGGACATCGTTTGGTACTTTAAACTTGAAAAGCCTAAAACAAGTAGAAAACAACAAGTGACACTTAGCACTAGGTTAATAGGTTTGTGCTCAATAATAATATAAAATGGCAAGTAAATGCCTAAAACCATCCTAGAATGATAATATTATAGCATGGAACAATCAAAAATTGTAGATACGTTGGAGACGTATGGGCATACTCAAGCTTAATTCCTGCCCGTCCTCGAGTAGGTAAATGATAAAAATAGAATTTTTGATGTGACATGCTACCCAACATGTAATATTTCACACGAATGATCGTTGAGAAACGATGAATTGACAAACATCAATATAGCTATATCCAAGAAAATAAACAACATAATTATCAATGTTCAAAATTTACTATCCCTAAAGAATGTTTACCCCCATTCATTTTCTCATATTAGCATGGCATGGCTCTGTCTTAACCACATAAATGCAAATCTCGAGCACCATGGTGTTAAGCGAGTCAATTGGACTGTACTTTTGAACGCACTTTTGCTTTTTATTACTCACTCAATACATGAGTGTGAACCATGGACATAGGATAGGTGGAATAGAATATGGTGGTAGGTTTCAAAGTGGTAAAAGCGAGAAGAAAGTCTTAGAGCAACTAGGTGTATCATTGGTTTATGGAGATGCCCATCAATCAATATCAAAGCAAGGAGTAGGAATTTCCATGCAACACATGCACTAGAGCTATAAATGTATGAAAGCTCGACTGAAGCAAAGTGGGTGCGCATCCAACCTGCTTTCTCATGAATACCTCAGACATTTGAGGAAGCCCATCGTCGAAATATACAAGCTAAGTTCTATAATGAAGAATTCTCATTACCATATGAAAGTGACAAAACATGAGACTCTCTATATGAAAAACATGGTGCTCCTTTGAAGCACAATTGTGAAAAAGAGGTAGTAGCATTGTCCCTTCTCTCATTTTTTTCTTTCTTTGTTTTTCTTTTTTCATTTTTCTTTCATTTTTCCTTTCTTTTTCCCTTTATTTTTTTCTTTCTTTTTCTCTCACTTTTTTATTTTATTTTTCTGGGGGAATCATTATCTCCATCATCCTTTCCTCACTCAGACAGTGTTGTAAATAATGAATAACATCACACTTCTATTTACATAAAACTCGATGTGAAAAACTACTAAACGATATGACTCTATATGAATGCCTCTGGTGGTGTACCAAGATGTGCAATGATCTAGCATAACATTTATGATAATGATGAACGATGGCTTTGGCACAAATACTATGTGAGCTACGTGATCATGCAAAGTAATATGACAATGAGTGTACTAGTCATATGATGTGACGATGGAAGTTGCATGGCAATATATCTCGGATTGACTATGGAAATGCCATGATATGTAGGTATGGTGGCTGTTTTGAGTAAGACATAAGGTGGATAATGTGCAACAGAGCATATCATGTCGCGGGGTTTGGATGCACCAACGAAGTTCGCACCGATCCTCGAGGTGAGAATAGGCAATGCATGGTACCGAAGAGTCTAGAAAATATGAGGTGGTGAGAGCGTGGACATCTATGATTCACATTAGTCATAAAGAACTCACATACTCATCGCAAGGTTTTATTTCCTCTCTCGAAGAAAAGTACTACTGCATGCCCCTAGGGTGAAGGATGGTAGGAGTTAACCATCGTGCGCCCTCGTCCTAACAAGCACAACATTTCAACGGGGAATAAGAATGCTCACACATCATCACCATGTGTAGGATCACTAGAAGGGACGTCTAGAGGGGGCTGAATGGACTACTTGGCAAGATAAAACCTAACCATTTCCCAATTTAATTGGTTGGCAAGTTTTAGAAATTCTAGCATGTCCAGCACACCCTACACATGCATGTCGTCAAGTATGGGAGCGAAAAGTAAAGACATGCACATGAAAGTAAGGAGTGGAGATAGGAATATCGAACACAAAGATGACATGGAGATTTTTAGCGTGGTTCCGATAGGTGGTGCTATCGTACGTCCACTTTGATGGATACTTCAACCCACCGAGGGCAACAGATGCGAGAGTCCATGCAGGGCTACACCCGTAGAGGGTCCACAGAGAAGCAACCTTGTCTATTCCATCATGGATTACTTCCACAAAGGACTAGCCTCACTCGGGGTAGATCTTCATGAAGTAGGCGATCTCCTTGCCCTACAAACTTCTTGGTTGAACTCCATACACGAAGACGGAGCCACACAAGCGACACCTAACCAATATAGGAGACACCAATCTCCAAAAGGTAATACATGTGGTAGTGTGATGAACTCCTTCCTCTTGTGCTACAAAATATAGTCTTGTCAACAATCAATCACTCTCTCACAGATTTGGCTTCGATAGAAGAGATTTCTTGGGTGGAAAGCAACTTGGGGAGGCTGGAAATCAAGATTCATATGGTAGGAATAGAATATCTTGATCTCAACACATGAATAGGTAGTTATCTCTCAGAAAATGGATGGGAAAGTGTTGGTTCATTCTCAGTGCTTCCTTTTCGAATGAGAGGCTCTTAGTTGGGTATATATAGGCATCTCCAAAAATCCAACCGTTACAACATTATTGCCCAACTCGGTGGAACCTAAGTAAAAAACTCGTTTGCACCAACTAGTGAAAAATGTGGCAACTTTTGGCATTTTGGTGAGACCAATATATAAATATCGGTCAGTCTGATTTTGGCAGACCTAGACAGTTTCATCTTTCAATGGCACCAATTTCTAAAAACTGAAAATTATGATTTTTAGAAATGGGACAACATAAGGTTTGCCATTGATATCGGTTACACTGATGGACTTGATATTAATGAGATGGTTAGACTTTGGCTCTTGGTCTATCTAAGGTAAGACTCGGTAGGGTCGAATGGAAAACGTTGGTGGCATCGAATTTGGACTTTAGGATTTGGATAGAGTGTTTGAGGGAGAATTTCATGAGTATTTTTGGTGGTTAATCTCTAAGCACCCGAGCAACCACATCATCATAGATAGCTCATCCGTTTTTAATAGTATTCTCTTTCCTATGGACTAAAGTGGGAGTTCTCAAAAAGTACAAAATGTAGAATCTTGAAGCTTGAAGATTGAAATCCTATTTCTTTCCTCATTCTTCTTTTCTTGGGTATTCTCCTCACAATCCTTAGGTAATATTCTCTGTGGATTTTGTCTGAAATAAACTAGGTAAAACTAATAGTCCAAGATTTAATGCATGTTGTCATGAATTATCAAAACCACCAAGGGAGCATATGTGATTTCAATCTCCCCCTTTTTGGTAATTTATGAAAAAATACAATCAAAGCTTCAAATTATGATATGTAGAGATATATGAAGACTTTTAGAGAGACATGGCTAAGACATGCTCCCCGTACATGTGTGCAATCCATTTTAGAGGATAGTTGCTTTGAAATGCATGAACACACATAGTAGGAAGGACATAATCAGTCATGTGTACCTTTTCTATATGCATCAAATAAATGCGAAATGGAGTGACTCCATGTTAAATATTGACTTTTGCAAACAATATGTGCAAGAAGCAAGAGATCATCTTGACCAAGGATATGATGCATATACTTACGTTGAAGATCTTGAGGATGTTAATAATAGTAATACACTTGAGAAAACAAGGTTATATAACACAAGAATATTTCTATCATAAATATGAAAAGAGCTTCAATAGTACCAAGACATGGAAGACATATTGAAAACAAAATTTGATGAATGATATATCTCCCCCTATTGGTTAGGATAGATATCTCTCCAAGAACATATAGAACTTTCTCCCCCTAAGTATGGTTTTGTAGTTCTTCCTCTCCCCCTAAATCTTAGCATGTATATATTGGGAGTAGGTGGGGTGATACAAGTGTAACACAAATAGACAATCAAATCCGAATCACATTTTCTCTCTCGTTTAATGATAGAATGAATTTGGTCTACTCTCCCCCCCCTTAATGTAGTGTTACTCTTGATATTTCTCCCCCTTTGGGTAAGCATAAGCGTTCATAAGCATAAGATTTGAAATTTCTCCCCCTGATATTTCTACCCCTTTATCAGGTTTTAGCTTTGGTATTTCTCCCCCTTTGGCTTTAATTTCCAAAAAGGGTCAGAGCGTTAGGGATCCTTGAGAGTAAGGGTCACTGTAAACAATTACAAAGTCATGTCCAGAAAATGGAAAAGAACAGAAGATGTTGAAAATGTCGGCAACTCCGAGGCAAAGTAAATCAGTAGAACCGAAAATGACCTTATGGATTTCGGATAAATAGGTGCAGCTGAAGACGTTCATATTGGTGGTACCTAAGAGTTCTTGGTGGTATATCTGTTGTATTGGTTGAACCGATTTTCCCAGTTTAGAGGGACTGAGTTGCGAATAGAAACCTGGCAAAAACATTCTTGGCCATATTTACAATGAAAACTTTCAGAAAAATTTGACCAAAATTCTCATAAGATTTTTATCATATTTGCATGGAATTTTCAAAAATATCTCCAATTAATTTTGAAAAAGGTTTGCAACGAATTTTCAAAAAGATTTGCAATGAATAATTCCAAGAAAGCATGCAACTAAAAGTGGAACCATATAAGAAAGTTCATCTAGGTGATGGTCGACCACTAGGTCACCTATATTAGAGTATATTGACTTAGGAGCCAAGTAAGAATACTTGATCACAGGTCATACTGATCGTTAAGCTCAAAAGGGGGTTGCCATTTTTCGTTTAAGCATTTTGACGGTTTCATGCCTCGTAGAGTTGCTTTAACTCATGTCCTGGAGTAAATCTTTTAAGGGTATTATGAATACATACCTCTGAGTGATGTAGGTGACATAGGATGTAGGTGAACTTGTTGTGGTTGCTCAAAGTTGAAGAAGGTCATCTTGTGTTGGGAGCAATCCTTGATTATTTTGGTTCACTTCTCACCTACATGGGTTAGTCACGCAAGGAAGAAGATGGTATATCCAAATGACAAGAGTGAAATTTGTTTAACAAATAGTTCTCAAGGATATGGTTTGTGTTTTATTATTCCTCCATCACAAAGAAAGGTTGTGGATACCAGGTCGTGACAAGATTGCTTTTGATGTGAGTTGATGGCAATATTGTGAAGTGTAGTTCCTCCAAGTACCTACAAAAGGTTAGATGCAACACAAGGGAGAATAGTTTTCCATGATATGACTTAATCATCATGTCAATGGTATCAAGGAATTATCAAGTAAGCTCATGCCATTGCATGCACCGAAGCGAGTCTAGCTCAAGTATGAACCATCAATGACGTTCAACTCAGTTCTCAAGTGACAAAACACTTTCTCAACAAGTGTCTTAGCAAATATATCGTTCAACTATTTGTTAGACGAACATGCTTGAGATTGATATCACCTTTGGCAACATGATCACAAATAAAATGATGACGCACTTGAATATGTTTAGTTCAAGAGTGTTGCACGTGATTATGAGCAATCTTAATGGTGCTCTCAGTGTCACATAAGAATGGAAGATGTTTCTCATGTATCCCATAATCCATAAGAGTTTGTGTCATCCATAGAAATTGCGCACAACATGTTCCTGCGGCAGTGTATTCCACTTTGGCGGAAGATAGAGATACCGAGTTTTGTTTTTTGAATGACCAAGACACAAGAGATGTCCCAAGAAAATGACATTTACCCGAGGTGTATTTTCTATCAACCTTGTATCTGGCATAATCCGAGTTGTAATAGCTAACAAGGTTAAAATAAGATCCCTTGGGATACCAAATGACAAAGTTTGGTGTATGTATTAAGTATCTGACAATTCTTATCATGAATTTAAGATGAAACTCTTTGGGTGCCGCTTGATATCGGGCACACATGCAAACGCTTAGCATGATATTGGGACGGGAGGCACATAATATAACAATGAACTAATCATTGATCGATAAACCTTTTGATCAACGAGTTTGTCCTCCTTGGTAAGGTCAAGATGTACACTAGTAGGTATAGGAGTTTTCATACCTTTGCACTCTTGCATGTTGAACTTTTTGATCAAGTCCTTGGTATACTTGGTTTGAGAGATAAATGTTCCTTCTCTCATTTTCTTGATTTGGTAACAAAGGAAGAATTTAAGATCACACATCATTGAAATCTCATATTTCTCGGACATCAACCTTCCAAATTTCTCACTGAAGTGTGGGTTAGTAGATCCAAATATAATAGCATCCACATAAATTTGGCATACAAATAATTCACCATTAACTCTTTTTGTGAACAAGGTTGTGTAATTTTACCAATCTCAAAACCCTTTTCAATAAGGAACTACGTTAAGCATTTGTACCAAGCTCGAGGAGCTTGTTTAAGACCATATAGAGCTTTAGAAAGGTTATAAACATGATTAAGTTTCTTAGGGTTCACAAAGCTGGGAGGTTGTTTAACATAAACTTCCAACTCAATTTCACCATTTAAATACACACTTTCGATATCCATTTGGTAAAGAGTAATATAATGGTGATTGGCATAAGCAAGAAGTATATGAATAGCTTCAACTCTAGCAACGGGGCATATGTATCACCGTAGTCCATACCTTTCAGTTGAGTGTATCCTTGAGCTATGAGATGTGCCTTGTTGTGTACAACTTGACCATCTTCATCTTGCTTGTTCCGAAACACCCATTTTGTTGCAATGATGTTGTGCTCGTCCTTGGGATTCTCCACCAGTGTCCACACTTTATTCCTCTCGAAGTTGTGTAGCTCTTCGTCCATGGCATTTACCTAATCTAGGGCTTTAAGTGCTTCTTCTACCTTCATAGCCTGAATACTGGAGATGAATGAGTAATGGTCACAAAAGTTAGCTAAACGAGTTTTAGAGTGAGTGGTTTTCCCTGTTTGTATGTCATCGTGAATTTGTTCTATGTAATGGCTCTTGTTCACTCTTGCTTGAACGCATGATAGCTTTTTCTTGTTGGACGGTGGAGCTTCCTCATCATCTTCTTCTTCTTCGTTGTTGTTGAAGGTGTCATCTGCTTGAGGTGGTGGTGAAGGAGGTTGATGTGGATGCGTCCATGTCATTTTGTGGTTCGCCTTGACGCGAAGTAGGAGCTTCCACTTGTGTTGATGAAGTGCTTTCCTTCACCTCCATGGGAAGAATCTTGCTGATGGACAAGTCTTAAATGGATTCGGAAGGTTCCTTATATCCTACATCATTTGGAAATGTTCGACTTGTGAACCATCAGATTCATCAAACTTCACATCTACCGTCTCTTCAAGTTTTTGAGTGAAGTTGTTGTAGAGACGGTAAGTGTGATAGTTTGATCCGTAACCAAGTTGGAAACCTTCATGGGATTTAGGAGCAAATTTAGAACAATGATGCTTATCAAGAATGTAGCACTTTGAGCCGAATACCAGAAAGTATCCAACTTGGGGTTTGTTACCAGTGAGTAGCTCGTATGTAGTTTTACCAGGAAGCTTGTGGAAGTAGAGTCGGTTTGTTGCATGCCATGTTGTTTCCTTTGCTTCTGTCCAAAAGTGTCTTGGCATCTTGTATTCGTCAAGCATCATTCAAGCCACCTCTAGGGGAGTCCATTTCTTCCTCTCAACAACTCCATTTTGTTGCGGTGTGTACGTAGCCGAGAACTCATGTGAGATACCTTCTTTGTAAAGACAAATATCCACATTTGTGTTCTTGAACTCCGATCCGATGTCGCTCCGAACTTTCTTGATCTTCACTTCAAATTGATTTTACGGTTGCGAGCGAAGTTCTTGAAGATCTTTTGTACCTGTGACTTGTCATCAAGAAAGAAAGATGATATATCTCCAATGTATCTATATTTTTTTATTCTTCCTGCTGATATATTATCATTCTAGAATACTTTTAGGGTATTTATTTACCAATTCACATCATTTTTAATCACTAACCTATTGGTCTAGTGCCTAGTGCTAGTTGTTGGTTTCTGCGTGTTTTTCACTTTCCAGGTTTTCCATACTAAACAAAGTCGAATTGCCCTTAAACTTTTTTGGTGATTTTTCTAGACCAAAAGAAGACCAAATAACATAAGAAGAAGGCTCGAGGCCTCACGAGGGGCCCACAAGACAATAGGGCGTGACCTGGGGTATGCGCCTTGATGGCTTGTGCCTCCCTCGTGGCCCTCCCGACTCCATTCTTTGGCTTATAAATTCTTATCTGCCCTAAAACACTAGAGGGAGTCCCGAAACACTTTTTACGCCGCCGCAAGTCTCTAGTTTGATAGAAGGCCATCTGGAGCTCCGTTCCTGCATCATGCCGGAGGGGGGATCGATCACAGAGGGCCTCTTAATCAACATTTCCGTCCTCACGCTGATGTATGAGTAGTTCACCATAGACCCACGGGTCCATGGCGAGTATCTAGATGGCAATCTCTCTCACTTTGATCTTCAATAAAATAATCATCCCATCTTTGCTTTTATCAATATGACGTAATTACTTTTGTGCGGTGCGTTAGTTGGGATCCGATGAATTGTGGGATTATGTTGAGATTATTCATGATAAATATTCAAGTCTCTCTAACATCCCAAATTTTGGGATGTTAATATAATTATTAGATTGATTGTTTGTTTGTTTGAGTGATTGAAAACTAGAGTGAAACTTAAAATTTTTATAAACATTTGAATGAGAGGGAATAAAATGACTTTCACCTTTTTCCTGTGAATTCAAATTCATCCATTTAAAATCAATGAGAGAAGATGACATGACTTCTTCAACTATAAAGAATTTGAATGAAGGTGGTATTTGAATTTAGTTCGATATTTGATTTGAACTATTTTGGCACAAAATTTCAACCACGAAGTTTTCCTGACAATATACTTGCCAAGCAAGAAAAGAGGAGGTAACATGACACCCCAAAAAAATAGAAGTCAGTAGAAAAAGAGTGCCAAAAATTTTAAAGACAAAATTTGGATTTTTGTTGTTTTTTAAAAATAAATAAATATTTATAATGTTTTTATTTTGTGAAATATAAAATGTCCATGTGGTAGGGCTTATTTTTCTGAAAATTTTAATATATAATAACCCTATATTCCATGTATAATTTATTTCCCTTTTATTGTTTTAGTTTCCTGTTTTTGAAAAAAGAAAATAATTCTCTTTTAATAGGAAACCGTTCGCTCACCATTAAGGAGTTTCCAAGTCTGGCCCAACCGAGATCATCTCCTACCTCTCGTCACCTTCCCCGAGTGCAGGAACTTTCCATGGCAATGGAGACAGAGAATCCCCACCCGCCCGATCTACCTCTCCCTTCCTTCCCCGGGCCTCCCACCACCCCTATAAGACTGCCCGACCCTCCTTGTTCCATTTTCCCCATCACATCGACGCCTCCCTGCACGTAGCCACCTCACCACCATATTCATCTTCCCTTCCTGGACCGAGCTCGGCAGGAGCCGAGGAGCTCGCCGGGACGCGCCCTCGCCCCTCGGAACCTCCCAATCGCCCCTCGGAACCCCCCCCTCCCCGTCGAGATCCCCTCCACCGGCCGCTCCCTCCCCCCGCTGCCGTCCCTCCCCTAGAGCGCCGCCACCTCGCCACTTCACATCGGCCCAGGAGCTCGCCGTTCTTCTGGTAAGGCTCCTCCTTCTCTTCTTTTTTTTCTTTTATCTTGCCCCACCCTTAGATCTCATATGGATCGTCAAGATTAGACATAACTTACCTCCTCGGTTAGATAGAAAAAAACCACCGGTTTTTTATTAGTTAGATTAGAAACCGAATAGTTTTTTTACATTACGGCGGACCTCTAGATAGCCTAAAACGTGCACACCCCACAACCAATCAGGATCTGCCACGTCACTTTTCCTTTTAATCTTTTTCAGTTTTTATTTCCGAAACAGATTTGAACCTGATTGTAGATTGCTTATAACTTTTAATCTACAACCCCAATTGAGATGATTATTTTTGCATTGTATCAAAAATTTCTTGTAGTTTCCGAAAATATATAATTTGACTATGTTTGAATTTATAAAATTTGAGTTAGAACAGATTTGATTTAAATCTTGTTTTGCTTATACCGGGAGTTTAAAAATAGATTTTTAATTAATTATTTTTGCTACTGATCACTAGTGATCTTATTTATCAGTGGGTTAACTTTCAGAATTTTTGGAATATTTGAAGTCATGATTTCATGTGAAACAAATTCTGTTTTGGTTCACGAAAGGCAATTTTTCCTCTCACATGTTATAGCTATTTTTGTTTGTTGTTTTATTTTGATCACTTGCTATTGTGATGCTTATTGTGTGAAATTGTTTGCTTCGTTAGATTATCCGGAGTGCGAAGCTTGTTATCTAGACATGCTCGAGTTCGAAAGTCGTCAACAAGGCAAGTCACGTTGATCATATTATTACCTATGTTCTACATGCATTGTAGTTCTAAGTTTCTTCACCCAATTGCATGCAAACTAGGTACTTGGAAAATTTGGATCTTGATGTAGTATCATGTGGTAGGCACCCATCACCCTTGTTGCTTTGGCCGGGACGTTATTGTGCTATGCGCCTAGTAGACGGGGTTTGGTTGAGTGTTTATCATGAGTGTTGTGAGAACTTTATAAATCAAGACCTGAAGACTCAAAGACTTGCAAGACCTCAGAAAAAAATATACCTCTGGGTGAAGGATGGTTTAGATGGGCTCCCTGGAGAAACCAGTGGACGACCCGGGATGCATGGAGAAGCGCAATGACATCTTGCGGAAAGCTTCACCCATGCACAAAGAGATGGATGGATACTTCAAGACCCAAGGCTTACCTGCATAGACACAAGTCATTATGGGCTCTGACTTGTTTGGAAAATATGGTGACTCTGGACAGGCGGTGCTACGAGATGTAGAAGAATGGTAGGATTGGATGAGCATCATCAGAGTCTCAGAGGAACCCGTTGAAAGACCATGTTTTGATCATCTGGTTCTCAAACACCCTGAAGTGCGAGGACTTCAACGGAGGCGATCAACTCTTGTGGGGAACTTGTGCAAAACTATGTAGAGTACTCAAACCTAATCGATTGGCCGTGTCCACGGTCATGGACAACTGGAGCCAAAGGAACTGAAACTATCAGGAATTCTCAACACCATTTATTATTGATGTGGGTAATATTTATAACTTGGGTACGAGAATTGGTGGGTGCAACCATCTTGTTAACAACCAACAATGTAGTAATATTTTTCTTTTAGCCCTCTCTTGTTGTAGGAGAAAACTTTGCTTTCCGCTAAAAACTTACAAGCCCCACCTGCCATATATGCATATAGTATAGATGATATTTTTATCTCTCTCTTTTGTGACTTGCCGGCATATTCAATATGCTGACCTACACAGCTGCAATGTCTTATGTTGCAGATATTTTCTTCGACGAGTAAGAGTATGATTCAGGGTTACGGTGTGCACTCAACTTGTCGTTGGTGTTTATTGGGACTCCACTCCCTTGACTGATTCCGTTGAGACTTTGAGGTATATATCAGTTTTTACATTATTTACATGTGATTGCACTTTGATATATACATTGATGTACTGTGTGTGCCAGCATACTGATCCAGGGATGGCACAGATACACAGAGGCTTGACTCGTTTTGTGTTGGGTCACTACAGATATGGTATCAGAGCACATGTTGACTGTAGGACGTGACCCAAGAAACTGGAAATTTCTTAGGAAGGGATATCTCTAAAATTTTATTTCCAAGAAAATCCTTTACTTATCATCTCTTGTGATTTCATCAAATGTTCTCTCTCACTCAGATAGTTAGACAATACCCTTTCCCATTCGACCACATGAAGGATCAACTGAGTTCTACTTCAAAGTAAAGAGGATTTCAACATGCATTTGAAGAATTGAAGCTGCACCAATTGAAGACTCTCAAGACTCGAAGATTTCAAAGACCCTGAAGCGTTCGAATATTTATATGACCATTAGAAGTCCAAACCCCTGTTATGTACTCACGTTAGATACGATGATTTGTGAGCCGTCATTGGTGTGTGTTTTCCGACAGCCACACATAAAACCTATTCTCAAAAATATTGTTTGTATTGTGTGTATCTCCCTCTCTCTCTTACCCATCTCATCCCCAAAACCTCAACCCTACCAGATGGAGTATGAAGCTAGACTTGTAATCTCTAGACCAATGACCTAGCTGGAGGCTGATATATGGATACAGAACATGGAGAACCACTTCGGGAGCAATTTTATTTCAAGGAAATATGAAGTGGCACACGCTCTTCAGTACTTTACCCAAGGAGCTACTATTTGGTGGAAAATGCATCATGCCATACACAGATTTAGTGGAGCAGAAACTTGGGACAAATTCAAGAAGACTCTGTTAAGATCCCGTCTCATTCAGAAGAGCTATGATAATCCGATGAAGATGCCTTGTGCATGCAAGATTTGCGAAAAAATAGGACACACCCAGGAAGAACACAAGGATGGATGCACCCATTGTGAAGAAAATCACCCAGCGGAGGAATGCCCAACTAGTCAGGTGATTTGCTTCTTGTGCGAAGGAACCACCCACTACCCAGCCGAGTGTCACATTTACCCCAAGGTGCAACAAGTTGTCAAGCAGCAGGAAGAAGCAATGAAGGAAACACTCAAGAAGAAGATTTTAGAAGAACGCGTGATGAAGGAAAATATAGAAGACCCTGATGAACAAGGCCTAACCAGATTTTTCTCCAATGCCTATTACTCATGTGGAGAAGAAGGACTTTTCTCAAAGGATTGCACGAAGGAAAGCCATAAATATCTGGGAAACTTCCCGACTGAAAAAGTAGAGTTTGTTCCACATGAAATAGAAGAACTGGCCAGAACGAAGGAGTCCGGGAAGAAGAGAAAGTACACCAGCCAGAGTCAAATCCCTACACATAAAGACCTGAGTCATATCAGATGTTTCAAGTGTAAGGAATTTGGCCACTACAACAATATGTGCCCAAGAAGGAAGCAGGAAAACCAGTGAGTAATAGCAAACACCAAGAAGCCCTGAGACTTGTCGGAACTCGCTTGTTTTCATTGCAAGGAAGCAGGACATTATGCCAGTGATTGTCCATAGGGGAAGAAAGCTAAAGATGGAGTAGTTAAGATTTGACAGTGGCAATAAGTGTAACCTGAAGCACTCTTGTTTTTCATGAGATTATGGAGTTGAATTTTTGTAACAGAAGTTTGTGAGATTGTAATAACTCATGAATCAATAAGATTTATTGTCACATGATTGCCTATGTTAAAACTGTATGCGTTGTTTCTCTATGAACAAAGATCTCTGAACATTTATGAGGATATGAGAAAATATGGTCTATGAATGCATGAGTATATTTCATTTTAAGTGTGGTAGTAATCGGTAAACCCACACAATCCAATGAGTAGGAATGTACCATGCATACGAAGGAGACACATACATTCCTTTGAGTACCCATTTTCTGGCACCTGCAGATGACAACCCTCTACGAGTCCTTCCTTAAGGGGCCCAGAAACGATCATGACCCTGGCTAGTGATCATGATTACCCAAAAATCCTGAAGGACATGATAAAGCACCTTCATCTTGAAGGAGATGCAGTCTACAAAGGCTACCCATTCATGGAAAGTGGAGTGGAACTTTGGTATGTGGAAGTACACCTCCACCATGTGAAAGGAGTTTGTCCAAAGACTATGGGGCAATACTTTTTCATTTCACGTGTACCACGAGCAACCTTCTTTGATGTTGTTCGTGAAGCTCCCATGGAAGCCATACATGAGATTGGAGAAATACTTGAAGCAAGAGTCCGTCATACCCAGGAATACCTGAGTGAAGTGCATGCGGAGATGATGGAGATGAAGCTCAAGGCCACCATGATAAAGCAAAAGATGGATGATTTCAAGGAGCACCTCGAAAAGTTCGAGTGGGACTAAAGTATCTCCAAGGGAGACAAATGAATAAAGTTGGCAGAAATGCTTGACCATACCGAACAATGTGGATGGCAGCATTTTTAATAAAGTAGTTTTGAATTGGTGTTTTGAAAAGAAATTAAGGATGTATTAAAGGATTGAATATGAAATGAATATGATTTATGGATGAACTAATACCTTTTCATGGTAAACAGACCAATGGAAAGAAACACCGAGTATCCCAGAGAGTGGAGTGGGTACCGAAAATAAGTCCGAGGATTATTATTATATGATAGTTACCCCAAGAGTATGATGGAATGAAACACCGTAGGATTTAAAGGCAGAGTAATTTTAAGTATGAGTTAAAGTGGGCCTGCAACCCACACACCCCGGGACTAATAAGGATCCATCACTACCTTTATGAAGAAAGAATCTTGGAAGAAGCTATAATGGATCAGCAAACGCTTTCTTAGGAGCATGCGTAACACCGAGAGTTGTGAGGATATGATAGATGTTTTGTTCAGCTTGCAGAACCAATGGATTATCCGAACTTCGTTCATGTACAAGAGAAATTCTGCAACGCTTGTGAGGATGCCCAAGTGTTAGAATGTGAGATTCGCTAAACCTTATACAGAGAAATGATTTGGGTGCGGAATGGATTGATCACAATGACGACTTACTCTTATCATTTATCTTGCTATTTGGAATGGTAAATCTGAGAGACTTACCCACAGAGAGAGACAACATTCTTTGAAGCTTTTGTTTAAGCCTTAGAATGGTATGTTGAAAGCCCCATGTACATGGCATTTGTTGTCACACGTAGGAAATTTTAAGGTGAGGATGAATCCAAGACCCCTCTCTCTGCAGGATAATCACAAATGGTAGACCACCATGAGAATCATCGATATGTTATTTAGAATTGATCACGGGACTGTTAGTTAAGGAGACTCAGTGACGGAAGAGGGACTAGTAACTCTCATTTTAAGTGTGGTAGCATCCCACTTTGCAGGAGATTGGATTTGTTTGAAGACCTCGAAAACCCTAACCTTTCTTTATAGCCTCTTCGAATCTCGAGGAAGAGATTCATTTTAAGTGTGGTTGGTTCGTAACATCCCAATTTTGCGATGTTAATATAATTATTAGATTGATTGTTTGTTTGTTTGAATGATTGAAAACTCGAGTGAAATTTGATTTTTTTTAAAACTTTTGAATGAGAGGGAATAAAATGACTTTTCCCCTTTTTCCTGTGAATTCAAATTCATCCATTTAAAATCAATGAGAGAAGATGACATGACTTCTTCAACTATAAAGAATTTGAATGAAGGTGGTATTTGAATTTCTTTCGATATTTGATTCGAATTATTTTGTCACAAGATTTCAACCACAAAATTTTCCTCACAATATACTTGCCAAGCAAGAAAGAGAGGAGGTAACATGACACCCCAAGAAAATAAAAGTCAGTAGAAAAAGAGTGGCCATATTTTTAAAGACAAAATTTGGATTTTTATTGTTTTTTTAATTTTTTTATAAAATTTTTATTTTGTGAAAAATAAAATGTCCATGTGGTAGGGCTTATTTTTCTGAAAATTTTAATATATAATAACCCTATATTCTGAGTATAATTTATTTCCCTTTTATCGTTTTAGTTTCCTGTTTTTGAAAAAAGGAAAGAAATCTCTTTTAATAGGAAACCGTTCGCTAGCCCATTAAGGAGTTTCCAAGTCTGGCCCAACCGAGATCATCTCCTACCTATCGTCACCTTCCCCGACTGGAGGAACTTTCCATGGCAATGGAGACAGAGAATCCCCACCTGCCCGATCTACCTCTCCCTTCCTTCCCCGAGCTTCCCACCACCCCTATAAGACTGCCCCGACCCTCCTCGTTCCATTTTCCCCATCACATCGACGCCTCCCCGCCCGTAGCCACCTCGCCACCATCTTCATCTTCCCTGCCTGGACCGAGCTCGGCAGGAGACCACGAGCTCGCCGGGACGCCCCCGCGCCCCTGGGAAGCTCCCCATCGCCCCTGGGAACCCCCCTCCCCGTCGAGATCCCCTCCACCGGCCGCTCCCTCCCCCCGCTGCCATCCCACCCCCAAAGCGCCGCCACCTCGCCACTTCACGTCGGCCCAGGAGCTCGCCGTTCTTCTGGTAAGGCTCCTCCTTCTATTTTTTTCTTTTATCTTGCCCCACCCTTAGATCTCATATGGATGGTCCAAATTAGACATAACTTACCTCCTCAGTTAAAAATAAAAAACCACCTGTTTTCTATTAGTTAGGTTATAAACCGAATAGTTTTTCTTACATTAGGCCGACCTCTAGATAGCCTAAAACGTGCACACTCCACAACCAATCAGTATCTGCCACGTCACTTTTTCCTTTTAATCTTTTTCAGTTTTTATTTCCGAAACAGATTTGAACCTGATTTTAGATTGCTTATAACTTTTAATCTATAACTCCAATTGAGGTGATTCTTTTTTCATTGGTCGAAAATTTCTTGTAGTTTCCGAAAATATATAATTTGACTATGTTTGAATTTATAAAATGCGAGTTAGAACAGATTTGATTTAAATTTTGTTTTGCTTATACCGGGATTTTAAAAATAGATTTTTTATTGATTCTTTTTGCTACTGATCACTAGTGATCTATTTATTAGTGAGTCAAATTTCAGAATTTTTGGAATATTTGAACTCATGATTTCATGTGAAACAAATTATGTTTTGCGAAAGGCAATTTTTCCTCTCACATGTTATAGCTATTTTTGTTTGTTGTTTTATTTTGATCACTTGTTATTGTCATGCTTATTGTGTGAAATTCTTTGCTTTGTTAGATTATCCGGAGTGCGAAGCTTGTTATCTAGACACGCTCGAGTTCGACAATCGTCAACAAGGCAAGTCACGTTGATCATATATATTATTACCTATGTTTTATATGCATTGTAGTTCTACCTTTCTTCACCCAATTGCATGCAAAGTAGGTACTTGAAAATTTGGATCTTGATGTAGTATCATGTGGTAGGCAGCCATCACCCTTGTTGCTTTGGCCGGGATGTTATTGTGCTATGCTCCTAGTAGACGGGGTTTGGTTGAGTGTTTATCATGAGTGTTGCGAGAACTTAATAAATCAAGACCTGAAGACTCAAAGACTTGCAAGACCTCAGAACTAAATATACCTTTTGGTGAAGGATGTTTTAGATGGGCTCCCTGGAGAAACCAATGGACGACCCATGATGCATGGAGAAGCGCCATGAAATCTTGCGGAAAGCTTCACCCAAGCACAAAGAGATGGATGGATACTTCAAGACCCAAGGCTTACCTGCACAGCCACAAGTCATTATGGGCTCTGGCTTGGTTGGACAACGTGGTGACTATGGACAGGTGGTGCTACGAGATGTAGAAGAACGATAGGATTGGATGGGCACCGTCGGAGTCTCACAGGAACCCGTTGAAAGACCATATTTTGATCATCCGGTTCTCAAACACTCTGAAGTGCGAGGACTTCAACGGAGGCGATCAAATCTTGTGAGGAACGTGTGCAAAACTCTGCAGAGTACTCAAACCTAATCGATTAGCCGTGTCGACGGTCATGGACAACTTGAGCCAAAGGAACGAAACTATCAGGAATTCTCAGCAGCAGTTATTATTGATGTGGGTAATATTTATAACTTGGCTACGATAATTGGTTGGTGGAACCATCTCGTTTACAACCAACAATGTAGTAATATTTTGCTTTTAGCCCTCTCTTGTTGTAGGAGAAAACTTTGCTTTCCGCTAAAAACTTACAAGCCCCACCTACCATATATGCATATAGTATATATGATATTTTTACCTCTCTCTTTTGTGACTTGCCGGCATATTAAATATGCTGACCTACACGGCTGCAACGTCTTATGTTGTAGATATTTTCTTCGACGAGTAAGAGTACGATTCAGGGTTACGGTCTGCACTCAACTTGCCGTTGGAATTTATTGGGACTCCACTCCCTTGACTATTTCCGCTGAGACTTTGAGGTATATATAAGTTTTTACATTATTTACATGTGATTGCACTTTGATATATACATTGATGTACTGTGTGTGCCAGCATACTGATCCAGGGATGGCACAGATACACAGAGGCTTGACTCGTTTTGAGTCGGGTCACTACAGTCTTGTTTGAATACTTATATGACACTTATGTGCATGATTATGATATCTTCATAATACTCTCCGATCTATTGAAATAGTTTGGCCAAGTAAATCGGTATTTCTCTGGTGAGAGAGTTGCGTTGTGGTAGGTTCAAACTGACCAATTTCTATATCCCAGTAACAGAAGGGGACAAGATGCATCTTTGTGTTTCTGCTACTAAGGAAAAAACGATGGGGTTTATTCATATAGCTTGAGTTTACTTTGTCTATATCATGTCATTATTATCCATGCATTACTCTATTTTACTAAATACTCTAGATGCACGTTGGATAGCGGTCGATGAGTGGAGTAATAGTAATAGGTGCAGGCATGAGTCGGCCGATTCGTTTATGGACGTGATGCCTATATATACATGATCATTGCCGTGAATATCACATAACTATTTGCTTTTCTATCAATTGCCCAATAGTAATTTGTTTATCCACCGTATGCTATTTTTCATGAGAGATGCCATTAAGGAAAGCTATGGCCCCCGATTCTATTCACAAAAAATGATAAAAACTTCATTACCTTGCCGCCATTTACTTGTTTTTATATTATCTTTATATCTACAATTATCTACACACCTCACTTGTTTGCAAATAACAAGTCAAGAGGATTGACAACCCTCTTGCCCGCGTTGGGTGCAAGTTGTTTGTTGTTTTGTGTGTAGCCGCTGAAGATGGTTCTGGTTGATATTCCTATTGGTGCGATAAACCTTGGATTCATAAATGAGGGAAATACATATCCACATTACACTGCAATAACCCATTCATCTTCACGGGAAAACCCAACGCGGATCACAAGTACAAGGAAGGATTTGTGGCGCTTTTATCGGGGAATATCAACACCAACTACCAAGTAACTGCACACAAAGTCTCATTCACTTGTTCCTCTTTCTATTTGCTGGTATATTTAGTTTGTCTAACAAAAAATAAAAATTCAAAAATATTTATCTTTGCTAGTTTTTCTTGTCACTAGATTGCATCTTCACTCTCTAGTTTGCTAGTCTTGCTTGTTACTTTGCATGCTCGGTCACCATGTATCCAGATACTACTAAGTTGTGTGACTTCTCAAATACTAATAATAATGACTTTATTAATACACCTCCCACCAAAAGATATGAAGATATTAAAACTATTAGTGTTCACTCCAAATTCATAGCCATGATAATGGAGCATATTCTCAAGTCTTCTCTTGTTCCTACTATCCATGGTTTTATTATTAAGGAGCTTGATATAAAAGATGACAACACTTGAAACTATGCAATATGCCTAGCTAAGGGCGTAAAACAATAACGCTTGTTGGGAGGAAACCCAATAGTTATCTTTATTTTCCCTTTTTATTTTATGTTAGTTTCTAATAAAATGATTACTACCTCTGTAATGATTGTATTTTTATGTTTCAATTAGTGTTTGTGCCAAGTAAATCCTTTCGGATGATTTGCATGCTGAGTATAATTGATACGATGCAAAAACAGAAACTTTGGCGTCCAATGTAAAATTTCTCCGATTTTAATGGAATGCCTTTTTAAGTTGAATTTTTATGCACTAATTATATACAGATTCCTCGGGCCTTCCTATTATTCAGAATTGTTGGAGTTACATAGTATAAGTTCATTACAGATTACTATAGACTGTCCTCTTTTAGTCAGATTCTGTTTTTGCATGTGTAGTTTGCTTGTTTTGATGATGCTATGGATTTTATAGGGGGTATGAAACATGGAGGAGTTAAGATACATTACCCCATGCTAATATAAAATAAGAATCAACTTGTAACATCACCTGAAAGTATTTGATATGTTGCTTATACTAATGGATCTTGCAAAGTTTTGTTAAGTTTTATGTGATTGAAGTTTGCAAGTTTTGGGTATTTTCCCAATGTACAAAGGATTGAGGAGAAGAAAAAGCCCAAGCTTGGGTATTCCCAAGGCACCCCAACATAATATTCTAGAAATACTCAAGCATCTAAGCTTGTGAATGCCCCGGAAGGCATCCCCTCTTTTTGTCTCAATCCAATGGTATGTTACTTGGAGCTATATTTTTATTCATCATATGATATGAGTTTTTCTTGGAGAGTTATTCGATTTTGTTTGCTCTTACTTTCAGTTTACCACAATCATTGTTTTCTGGACACACCAATTTGAGAGAGACACCACACCATCACAATTTGTTAGAATACTCTATATGCTTCACTTATATCTTTTCAGCTTAGGACTTGCTCTAGTACATCACTTGTATCTTCTCGAGCACGGTGGCGTGTAGATTTTATAGAAATATTATGATCTCATTCTTCACCTATATTTGGTTGAGAGTTAGACAAATAGTGACGGTAATTTGCATGGGTCATAAGACTAGATCAAAAATAATGAGTATCCAATAAGTGATAATTAAAACCATCATGTAGCATATATAGAGAAATTGTGGGTTAATGATATTGATATGGTGATATGAAAAGGTGTGAATGCATTATTATTAATTCAGATAGGTGTCCGTATTAATATATGCTAAAGTTCTTGTTCATCTAAAAAATTAAAAGGGCATGGTGATGACGTGTGAGTATTTCTATTCCTCGTTGAAATCCTAGTGTTGTTTTGAGTCAGAGTCGCGCGATGGTTAATTCCTACCAACCCTCTCCCTCGGGGCATGCGAGTAGTACTTTGATTTGTGATAAACCTAATGAACTTTTTAATAAGTATATGAGTTATTCATGACTAATGTGACACCATGGACATACGCACCCTCACCTCTCATATTTGCTAGCCTATTCACTACCGTGCATCACCCATTCTCACCTTGAGGATCGGTACAATTCTTACCAGTGCATCCAAACCCCGTGACATGACACACATTGTATTGAACATAAACCTTTTAAATCCTCCTCAAAACAGCCGCCATATCTACCTATCATGGCATTTCCATAGCTATTTCGAGATATATTCCCATGCAAATGCAATCGTCACTTCACATGACTAGTTTGTTCGTCATCATAATGCTTTGCATGATCATATAGATCTGACACAGTATTTGTGGCATAGCCACCGTTCATCATATTTTTGATACATGTCATGCTAGATCTTTGCACATCCTGGTACACTACCAGAGGCATTCATTCAGAGTCATATTCCTCTGTCAGTTTTCATATTGAACTGTATGTAAATAATAGTGTGATGATCATCATTATTTGAGAATTGTACCAGTGAGGAAATAAAAATTGGGGAGGCCAAATTAGCCCATTGCAATAAAAAAATGAATGAGAGAAAATGAGTGAAGGGACTTTGCTACTCTCCTTTACCGCACTTATGCGTCAAAGTGGCACCTTGTTCTTCATATAGAGAGTCTCATGTTATATCATTCATATGGTAGCGGGAATCAATTTTTCATAAACTTGGATCGTATATTCCAATGACGGGTTTCCTAAGATGACCTAGATCTCCATGAGAGAGCAAGATGGATGCACTTGCCCACTTAGCTTCAGTGGAGCTTTCATACACTTGTAGCTCGTGTCCATCATTTGCATGGAATCCCTATTCCTCGCATTGATATCTATCAATGGGCATCTCCATAGCTCGTTGTTACGCCTAGATGATGTGAGACTATCTTCTCCAATTTTACCCCTTTTAATACTACCACCATATTCTATTCCACCTTTCTTCTATGTCCAATGGTTCACGGCCGTGTACTACGTGAAGAATGTGTACTATGTGAAGAATAAAAAGTTGATGCATATTGAGAAAGTATGATCCAATTGCCTAACTTGGACACCATGGTGTTTGACATTTGTATTAATGTTGTGAAGATGAAGCCATGCCTTGCTAATATAATAAAGATGGATGGGGTGTAAAACAATCTTTGAGGATCGTATACTTTGAAAAATTAACGATTTGTTGCTCATACCGATAAGTATTGTTGTGTTAATATTTTTTGATTCATCCTTTCTCAATGAGCAAACATGCATAAGGTTACATCATTGATATCATGTCCCATCAAAAATTATGTTATTATTATTTACCTACTCGAGGACGAGCGTGAATTAAGCTTGGGCATGCTTGATACGTCTCCAATGTATCTATTCTTTAATTGTTCCATGTTGATATATTATCATTCTAGAATATTTTTGGGGTGTTTATTTACCAATTTATATTATTTTTGAGCCAGTGCTTAGTGCTAGTTGCTATTTTCTGTGTGTTTTCACTTTTCAGGTTTTCCATACCAAACGAAGTCCAACTGCCCTAAAACTTTTTGGTGATTTTTTCTTGACCAAAATAAGACCAACGAGTATAGGAAGAAGGCTAGGGGACTCACGAGGGGCCCACAAGCCAATAGGGTGCGGCCTGGGGGCGCCATGATGGCTAGCTCCCTCGTGGCCATCCTTACTCCGTTCTTCGGCTTATAAATTATCATCTACCCTAAAAACACCACAGGGAGTCCAGAAACACTTTTTATGCCGCTGCAATTCTCTCTTCTAACGGTAGGCCATGTGGAGCTCCATTCCGGCACCCTGTCGAGGGGGATCGATCATGGAGGGCCTCTTCATGTACCTTGCTGCCCTCACGATGATGTGTGAGTAGTTCACCATAGACCTATGGTTCCATGGCGAGTACCTAGATGGCAATCTCTCTCTCTCTCTCTTTGATCTTCAATAGAATGATCATCGCATCTTCGCTTTGATCCATATGATGTAATTCCTTTTGTGTGGTGCGTTTGTTGGGGTCCGATGAATTGTGGGTTCATGTTCAGATTATTCATGATAAATATTTGAGTCTCATATGAATACTTATATGATTCTTATGTGCATGATTATGACAGCTTCGTAATTATCTCTCATGTATTGAAATAGTTTGGCCAACTAGATCAATATTTCGTTGGTGAGAGAGGTGCGTTCTGGTAGGTTCACCCTGGCGAATTTCTATATCCGAGTGACAGAAGGGGACAAGATGCATCTTTGTGTTGCTTCTACTGAGGATAAAACGGTGGGGTTTATTTATATTGCTTGAGTTTGCTTTGTCTCCATGCATTACTCTATTTTACTTAATACTCTAGATGCATGTTGGATAGCGGTCGATGAGTGGAGTAATAGTAATAGGTGCACGCAGGAGTCGGCCTATTAGTTTATGGACGTGATTCTATATATACATGATAATTGCCATGAATATTGCATAACTATCCGCTTTTCTGTCAATTATCGAATAGTAATTTGTTTACCTACCATATGCTATTTTTCATGAGAAATGCCATTAGGGAAAGCTATGGCCCCCGGGTCTATTCACAACATATTGATAAAAACTTCATTACATTGCTGCCATTTACTTGTTTTTATTTTATCTTGATACCCACAATTATCTACACACCTCACCCACTTGCAAATAAAAAGACAAGAGGATTGAAAATCCTCTTGCCCGCGTTGGGTTCAATTTGTCTGTTCTTTTGTGTGCAGCTGCTGAACACGGTTGTGGTGGATATTCCTACTGGTTCGATAAACATTGTGACGGGGTTGTACATTGGGGGTAGGCCGACGGTCCTGCTACCCAAGGCCCACCTAGGACCCCATATGGACATCAGTGTCCTTCAAATCACCGGTGTAGTCTCAACCTCACTTGGTACATCGCGCCATCACTTGGCTTACATGGAGTCACTCGGATCACCTTGTGTTACTAGGACGCACCCTGGCACTCGGACGATAGCAATATAATGGCAACGAAGAGGCTGCAATGACTAAGGACTTAAACCATCACATGATGTGCGGCAAAGACCTGCGTTACAAGTAACACCGTGAGTTATAGCTACCGCTTCTAGTAACTCCCTTATTTACTAGCATTAAATCACCTTGTAATGAAGCTCGACCGGTCGTGGCATCCACTATATAAGCCACTACCGGGCTTGAGCTCAAGGGTTCAACATCTTGTAATCTCACATAACCCATAACAAATCATCAGCCTCAGGGCTCGAGATGTAGGGTCGTTACCACTCCTCAGTGGGGCCCGAACTCATACATCCGAGTGTATCCACTTCGTTTAGTTAGGCTTCGCCCCTCCATTCGTACCCCTGGTACTATTTTCAGGGTCATTACCACGACAGTTGGCACCCACCATGGGGCTGCGCGTCTAGCAAATCCAGCGCGATTGGAGTCTTTTACATTTTCCGTCAACATGATGACACTCGGGGGGAGAGATCCTCTTCGGCTCCCTCACCTTCGTCGTCGACGACTCAGCATTGTTGCAGGAGGCACCTGTGGACATTGATGCCCTCCCTCCTCGAGGTACGTTGCATTTTAGTGTAGTTGCGCACAGAGCCCTGATCCGACAGCCATCGGTGCTGCACAACTCGGTGCACCTGATACGTCCCAAACGTATCTATAATTTCTGCTTGTTCCATAATCTTTTGGGTGACAATGTTATATGTTTTGCTACACTTTTATATGATTTCACACATATTTGGACTAACCTACTAACTCAGTGCACCCACTGACAATTTCTGTGTGCTGATGTCTATTTTGCGGGGGCTTTTACCCAATTTTCTGAAGCCCGAAAAATTCCAGGAAAAATATATAAAAAATCAGCGTAACAGAAGCTTCCAAACCACCCAAGATGGGCCAGAGAGGGGCGAGGGGCTGCTTAGGCGACCTGTTGGCGCGGCCAGGCCCTAGGCCGCGCCAGGAGGCTGCCGGGGTGGGACCCACCTCCTCCGGTGCCCTCTTGTGGCCTATATTTAGACTCCCGAGAGGAAACCCTTCCACAACTTCTAGAATCGTGGATTTCTCCATCATTCCGCCGCAGCAGCGCTTCCGAGATCGGGAGCGTGAGGAGGTCTCTTCCCGGCACCCTGCCGGAGGGAGGATTGACCTTCGGGAGCTTCTCCACCACCATGGATGCTTCGCGGACGTGCCGTGAGTAGTCCTCCTTGGACCACCAGTCCACGACCAGTAGCTATGTGATGTCTTCTCTCCAATCTTGTGCTTCAATGGTTAGTCCTTGTGAGCTGCTCTACATGATCAAGGCATCTATGTAATTCTCTTGCTATTTCTATGCTCGGTTTGTTGGGATCCGATGGATTATGAGATTATGTTGAAATTGTTATGAGTTATATATTTTATTATCCTTTTATATTGTCTTCCTTAGTGATTCATGCATGTTCTCCGTTGCTATTTATTGCTTTGGTCGAGTAGTAGATTGTAACTCCAAGAGGGAGCGTTATGCATGATTGTGGGTTCATGCCCCTCGATGTCTAGCTTGAGTGACAGAAACGTGAAACTAGGGGATGTGCTATTGCCACCAGGGAGAAAACAACGGTGCTTGTGACCATGGTTGCAAGGATTGTTTACCTTACGCGTAGTTTGTTAGTCTAGTTGTCCATTGCTTTGAGTTTACACTTTGGGTGGGGCTCACAACTTAATACCGGAGAGATGTTCTGGATAGATATCTCAAGGTGGATGATTAGTAAGTAGATGCTGATGAATAAACGGTCTAGTTGTCTTGGCGTACTGCCCATTACTATTGAACCTCAAACTATCAAGTAGCATAATTAGCATTGAGATGCGTTCATAATTCTGTCAATTGCCCAACTGTGATTTTTTTACCCAAGCATAGTTGTTTAACGTCTTTTGGGAGAGAGACATCACTAGTGAACATCATGTGACTCCGGTCCATATCACCATCGTTGTTTACACCTCCATCATTTACCGCTTTCATTTACTTTTCCGTTGCAATCACTATTACCTTCCCGCTTGTGTTTTGATCCTTTGCAAACTACAAGGCCGAAGAGGTTGACAACCTCTCTGTACTCGTTGGGAGCAAAGTTATTTGTGTGTGTGCAGGTCCACGTCTTCTGCTTGCGCCAGGGTGGAAGACACCTACTTGTTGAGCCTAGGAGTCCTCTTGGTTTGATAAACCTTATAATTCAGTGTGAGGGAAAACTTGTTGCTGACTACATCTCAACCTTCCACTTGGGGTAACCAACGAGGTGCGAGAAGTATATACATCATCTCGTCATCAAGCAAAGTTTTCTAGCGCCGTTGCCAGGGACTCCAGTCTTCATGATAGGGGAGTTGCACACTATATTTTACCTTTGCTTTTTAGTCTTCTTAGTTTGCTTTTCATGATTGGCATGACTAGTTAGGCTTATGGAAAATTGCACTCTTAGTTCGCTGCTTGGGGAAGGCCGCCTTACCACACCTGTGGTAGAGAAGTCTCCTCCAGCTACTGAATATATCCCATTCAAAATACCACTTGGGATAATTGAAATAATTAGGAATGATTGTTATAAAGGAGATGGACCAGTCAATCCTAGTATTCATTTGTTGAAACTTACAGAACTTTGTAAGTTGTTTAAGATTTTAGGTTTGACAAGATATGGAGTCATGAGGACATTATTTGCCTTGTCACTGAAAGGAAAAACATTGGAATGGCATAGGATACTAGATGATTTTCACCTATGGGATTGGGAAGGATTCAGTCTCTCTTTTACTCCAAGTTTTATCCTCTTCATGAGGTCCATGAGAATAGGAATTATGTTTATAATTTCAATCCTCATGACCAAGAGAGCATAGCTCAAGCTTGGGGGAGACTGAAAACTTTAATGCTAAAATGTCCTAACCATGGGCTCCCCAAAGATTATGCTTGTGTGGAGAGTAAGAGTACCTTTTTGCATATGGGTCATGGTAACAATGCTTTATGTGATACTTATATTGTTGAGTTTATTCATGATACCATTGAAAATTACAATGAGAAGGGAACATATGCTTACAGATATTTCAATAATATCAAGTTCCCTCTCTTTATGTTGAAGGTTTTGAAGCTGCACTTGTTTTGCCTTCCTATGCTTATTGCTTTGTGCTTCAATGAATCATTCTATTGCTATATTCCTATGCATAGAAGCATGTTAGACTTAAATGTGTTTGGTACTTGCTTCTTGATGCTCTCTTTTGTTCTACAACTCTTATTCCTACGAGAGCATCATTAAAATCTTAAGCCTATCTTTATGGCTATAAAGAAAGAGCTCAAGGGAGACAACCCTTGTTATCTTTATTTTGAGTTTTAACTTTCAGTTTTAGTGATCTTGATGCTTGTTACTACTGTAGCAACATCATTGTATCTTTATTTTTAAGCTTTGTGCCAAGTTATAGCCTTCGATTGCAAGAAAGTTCAAAAATTGTGACATGCTGTGCAGAAACACATTCTGTGTGCTTGACGGAACAATTTGCCAAAAATCACCAGATCATCTTCTTGATCTAAATTGTTTTGACAGCATGCTCTATATATTTTTCTTACTCGCATCTGTTCTGAGTTTTTTGATTTGAGTTGCAGAAGTACCCAGAATAAATTGTTTAGTTCCTGATGTTCTGTTTTTCACAGATTCTGCCATGTTTTGCATTTTCGTCATTTTGCAAATCCTAAGCCTACTTTTTGTTTGCAAAAACCTTTTAGCATTCATAAGAAGCAGTAGCTTTTCATGAAAATCTTTATTTCCAGCAGGTAATGAATTATTTTATTAAGGGTACTAACCACTCTACTTAGCTTATGATGAGTTTCGTATGAAGGGCATTTTCAAGTATGCGATGGGAGATGATGAAACAAGATACAGGAGTGTCAAGCGCTCAAGCTTGGGGATGCCCCATGCACCTCAAGAAATTCAAGGACACTCAACCGTCTAAGATTGGGGATGCCCCCGTGCATCCCCTTCTCTATCAACAATCATCAGTTCGTCCATCTCCATGCTATATTTTTATCACTTCATATGATATATGCTATGCTTGGAGTGTCCCGCTCTTTACCTTTTAGTTTGTTTTACTTTTGCTTGCTGTTCATAACAAGTCAGAACCTAGCCTGCCTTGTTTGGGAGAGAAACACGCTCCATTCCACTGTAGAACACAACATAGTTTTTATGCTTATCCTTTTTGTGTGTTCTTCATCTTTTCGTAGCTACTGTCATGCTTAGCTCTTAGTTTTCATGCTTATCTTTTTAAGAGAATTTATTTAGGTTTCTTTTGGAACTCTCTTGAGTTATCATGCTTATCTTGTAGAGAGTTGGCTCGTTACACTGAGTTGTGTGTCTTGCATGAGTAGGTAACTGAGGTTGCTATTTAAGTATAGTAGTAACTTGCAATAGTTTTGAGGTATTGATTTGAGTAATGTTTGGACTATTGCTGCCAAGAGCTTGAGCCTATTAGTGATAGGTGTCATATTTTGGGAAATCCGTGTGTTTTTCAAAAAATAAAAATTAGTTGAGAACTCTAGCTACTGAATTGATCTCTAACCTCTGGAGGGGTTGGAATATATAGAGTACCCTCACATTAGCATGAGTCGAAGATGCGCAAGGATAACCAAACCCCCAAACACTCCTCCTCGGGGTACTTGTCTCTTTGTGAATTTCCTAACTAGATAGAGAGTTACCGATAATAAGTGTATGAGTTCTTCGGACTAATGTGAGTATTCGATTGTTGGCACTTCCACCATCCATATTTTGCTAGCCTCTTCGGTACCGTGCATTGCCCTTTTTCACATTGAGAGTTGGTGCAAACTCCGCCAGTGCATCCAAACCCATGACATGATACGCTCTGTCATACATAAGACTCATTATATCCTTCCTCAAAACAGCCACCATACCTACCTATTAAGGCATTTCCATAGCCTTTCCGAGATACATTGCCATGCAACATCCACCATCTCATGACTTGATATTCTTCTCATACATGATTTTGCTTGATGGTAGAGCCACATGATAGTTGGTCCTTCCTCCAATAATTGCTACATGACACGCTAGTATCATTGCATAACCTGCTACACTGGCAAAGGCATACATTTGCATACATCATGATAGTTTTTCACTTGTCTTTATGTTGAGTACTTCTTATAAAGTGTGATGATTTTTCTTTTACTCTTGTAAAACATAGAGTGTTGCCCTTAAGAGAGGAAAAGATCCCAAAGAGGACAAAACAAAAGATACCAAAGAGGACAAATGAGAGCTAAAAAGAAAGAGCTAAAGAGGCCACACAAAAATAAAAATAAAAAATAGAAAAAGAAAAAGAAAAAGAAAATAAATAAATAAAAAGAGAGAAGGGGGCAACACTACTATTCCTTTTGAAAGGTCGACACTCGTACTCCATTGCTATATTGGTACTACATAGAGATTATAATTCATGCATAACTGTGTGGGGACCCTTACACTATAGAACTTGGTTTGCATATTTCAATGATGAGCCTCCTCAAATGAACTCTAGGTCTTCATGAGCAAACAAGTTGGATGCACCCCCGCTAGTTCCATTGGAGAGCTTACCTTAGCTCGTATGTCCATTTATTACATGGCAATCCCTACTCCTCACATCATATCTATCATTTGGCTTTCTCTAGACTATGGTTGTCCTCATTGATGTGATCCTTTCACACCTATTTGTGTTTATTCCCCATCATTATTCTATTTGCCATCCTAAGTGCCAACATATCTTGCTTACGCTCATCCATTGCATGAGTGCTCAAAGTCGAAAAGGAGAGGATCATTTTGACTTGTGCCTGACACATGGTCTAGGGATGAGTCAAAATAAGATTCCGAAGGAGACTAAGTGTGAAATTTTAGTAGATTGAGTTCTCAATTAAAAAATATTTTATGATCTCAACCCATCTCCCACTTCTAGCACGCAAACACCATTTGGAGTCATTCGAGTCGCGAACAGCGAGAACTCTTGCAGTTTTATGTTCTTACTTGGCTAATCTCAATACTAGATATAAACTCTTGCTTGTTATTGTCTTGACTTGAATTGCATATCTTACTTGCTTTACACTGAAGTTATTATATGTGTGTTAGCATGTCACCACATAAATTATTGTGTTATCATTTATCTACTCGAGGACGAGCATAAATTAACCTTAGGGATGTTGATATGTCCCAAACGTATCTATAATTTCTACTTGTTCCATGATCTTTTGGGTGACAATGTTATATGTTTTTCTACACTTTTATATCATTTGACACATATTTGGACTAACCTACTAACTGAGTGCACCCACTGCCAGTTTCTGTCTGTTGATGTCTATTTTGCAGGGGGTTTTACCCAATTTTTCGAAGCCCGAAAAATTCCAGGAAAAATATATAAAAAATCAGCGTAACGGAAGCTTCCAAATCACAGAAGATGGGCCGGGGGGGGGGGGGCAGGGGCTGCCGAGGCGACCTGCTGGCCCGGCCAGACCCTAGGACGCGCTAGGAGGCCGCCTGGGTGGGCTCCACCTTCTCCGGTGCCCTCCTTTGGCCTATATTTAGAATCCCGAGAGGAAACCCTTCCACGACTTCCAGAATCACGAATTTCTCCATCGTTCCGCTGCCCGAGCGCTTCCGAGATCGGGAGCTGCAGGGGACCTCTTCTGGCACCCTGCCGGAGGGTGTATTGACCTCCGGGAGCTTCTCCACCGCCATGGGCGCTTCTCGGACGTGCCTTGAGTAGTTCTCCTTGGACCATGAGTCCATGACCAGTAGCTATGTGATGTCTTCTCTCCAATCTTGTGCTTCAATGGTTAGTCCTTGTGAGCTGCCCTACATGATCAAGGCATCTATGTAATTCTCTTGCTATTGCTATGCTCAGTTTGTTGGGATCCGATGGATTATGAGATTATGTTCAGATTGTTATGAGTTATATATTTTATTATCCATTTCTATTATGTTCCTTAGTGAATCATGCATGTTCTCTGTTGCTATTTATTGCTCTGGGAGAGTAGTAGATTGTAACTCCAAGAGGGAGCGCTATGCATGATTGTGGGTTCATGCCCCTCGATGTCTAGCTTGAGTGACAGAAACATGAGACTAGGGGATGTGCTATTGCCGCCAGGGATAAAACAATGGTGCTTGTGACCAAGGTTGCAAGGATTGTTTACCTTACGCATAGTTCATGAATGCAGTTGTCCGTTGCTTTGAGTTTACACTTTGGGTGGGGCTCGCAACTTAATACCGGAGAGAAGTTCTCGATAGATATCTCAAGGTGGATGATTAGTAAGTAGATGCTGATTAATAAACGGTCTATTTGTCTTGGTGTACTGCCCATTACTATTGAACCTCTAACTATCAAGTAGGATAATTAGCATTGCGGTGCGTTCATAATTCTGTCAATTGCCCAACTGTGATTTTTTACCCAAGCATAGTTGTTTATCGTCTTTTGGGAGAGAGACATCACTAGTGAGCATCATGTGACTCCGGTCCATATCACCATCATTGTTTACACCTCCATCATTTACCACTTTCATTTACTTCTCCGTTGCAATCACTTTTACCTTCCCGCTTGTGTTTTGATCCCTTGCAAACTACAAGGCCGGAGAGATTGACAACCTCTGTGTACTCGTTGGGAGCAAAGTTATTTGTGTGTGTGCAGGTCCACGTATTCTCCTAGCGCCAGGGTGGAAGACATCTACTTGTTGAGCCTAGGAGTCCTCTTGGTTCGATAAACCTTACAGTTTCGTGTGAGGGAAAACTTGTTGCTGGCTACATCTCAACCTTCCACTTGGGGTAACCAACGAGGTGCGAGAAGTATATACATCATCTCCTCATCAGTACACACGCCTCGCTATAGTTCGTCGCGAGCATTCCGGGCGCTCGCGGATGCATCGGTGGATCAAGCACGCTATGCCCAACGAGGCCATCTCGGGGCAGGTGGCTATGCTCAGTTCCGATGAGCCTATCGTCAGCTTTTTTCCGTCATCAAGTGAAGAATCACTAGGCGACTCCGACTATGAAAGCAATGGAGGTGCCCCCGAGGTCTTGATGGCCGACATGGAGACGGAGGCGGCCCTCGTTTCACCAGAGAGAAGTCTCCCACGTGGGATGGTTAAGAAAGTCGCCACGACGATGACAGCCACCACGTTCTTCAGCTGCTCACCGAGCAGCAACGGGAGGAACTTCGGCGGAGAAGTGATCAGGCTCTCCGCAACCCCATCACCGGGAACACCTCGAAGGATATCGGGTTGGAGAATGCACGCCTCGCCAATCTGGCTAAGCACAAGTGACTCGAGCGACTCCAATGGTCACGTGACGCTCGGGCCGCGAAGGACCAGCCGAGCTCCAGCTGCAGCCATCGGCAGTTGTTCGCGAAAGACCGACCACGGCACATGCACTACTGGGAAACAATTTTTTGCCATCAGCCTAGTCTTTGTCGTCTGCTAGCTGAAGGAAAAGAGTGTCTTTGCCGTCAGCTTCAGCAAAACAGACGGCAAAGCACAGGCTGATGGCATAGAGTGTTTTTGCCATCAGTCACATCTTTGCCGTCTGCTAGCGGACGACAAAGAGTCCGGAGGCAGACGGCAAAGATGTAGAAGGGCGCACTTGACCGCGGGGTGGTTAGGTCAAACTGGAGTCCCTTCTTTGCCGTCTGCTAGCGGAAGGCAAAGAGTCCGGAGGCAGACGGCAAAGAGTCTAGACTCTTTGCCATCCGCCGGCACACGGCAAAGCGCTAACTCCGTTAACGGCTCCTTCCCCCACCCCGCCCCTCTCTCTCTCAGTAATGGCTCACCCCGCGCGCCCCTCTATCTCTCTCCCAATCCCCGACGCCCACCGGCCGCCGCAACCACCGTCGCACCGCCGGCCCTGTCTCCCCACCGCCGCTCATGTCGCCCCCGCCGCCACCGTCGCGCCACCACCACCGTCCCGCCACTGCCCCACCTCGCCCCTGCTGCCGCTGCCCCAGCACCGTCGCACCACCGCCCCTGGCGCCGCCCCGCCACCCCCAACACCCCGGCCTCTCCACAGTCGCCCCTCCCGGTGAGCCCCCACACCCCCAACCCCCCCCCCCCACCCGCATTATTTTTTAGTAGTTTTAGTAGTTGTTATTGTTAGTAGTTTTAGTGGTAGATTTAGTTAGGTTAGTAGTTTTAGTTAGCTTAGTTAGTTAGCTTGGTTAGTTAGGTGGAGGAGGAGAAGAGTAGAAGAGGAGGAGGAGGACGAGAAGAGGAGAAGAAGAAGAGGAGTAGGAGGAGGAGAAGAAGAAAAAGAAAAAGAAGAAGAAGAAGAAGAAGAAGAAGAAGAAGAAGAAGAAGAAGAAGAAGAAGAGAAGAAAAAAAATAAGAAGGAGAAGAAGAAGAAGAAGAAGAAGAAGAAGAAGAAGAGAAGAAAAAAAAATAAGAAGGAGAAGAAGTAAAGAAGAAGAGAAGAAGAAGAGAAGAATAGAATAAGAAAAATATAAGAAGCAGAAGAAGAGAAAAAAGAAGAAGAAGTTAATTTTTTATTGTTTGGTATTTAGTGGTAGCTAGAATCTTTTTTAGTTACTTAGTGGTAGATTCTGTTTTTGTTATTTTTTTGCTGTTTAGTGCTATCTAGGTTGAGCGATAGGTTTAGTTAGCTTGGTTAGTTAGGTTAGTTAGTTAGTTAGCTTAATAGAAAGAATAGGAAGAAGAAGAAGAGGAGGAGGAGGAGAAGAGGAGAAGAGGAGGAGGAGAAGAAGAAGAAGAAGAGGAGGAGGAGAAGACAAAAATAAGAAGGAGAAGAAGAAAAGAAGAAGAAAAGAAGAAGAGAAGAAGAAGAGAAGAAGAGAAGAAGAATACCTTCTCCTACTCCTTCTTCTCCTCCTTCTCCTCCTCCTCCTTCTCCTTCTTCTTCTCCTCCTCCTCTTTCTTCTCCTCTGTCTTATTCTCCTTACCTTATTTTCCCCAACAATGAGATAATTAGCCCATTTAGCTACAAAATGGCATAAAAACCTTGGTTAGCTCATGAATATTATATTCTTAACTTTTTTTCCTCTAAAATGACATAATTAGAATATTTGTGTTGATCGGGTGGATTTACATGTGATAGTTGTCTCGTCGCTGTGAGGTCTGCTGTGCGAAGACCTGCCCGTGCGTTGTACGAGATCCGCCCCTGCATTCGTGGGTCAGTACAAATTTCATCTCCTCCCCGCCCCTTCATTTACTGTGGCTCGGTTTCTAGATGAAACTTTCTAGATTTAGGTAATTAAATTAATTTATCAGTATGCGTGACCAGTATGCGTCTCCCGTTCGAAAGGGCGACCTCTATAAATATGCATGTCTTTGCATAATTATAACCGCCATCCTTTCGAATTGTCCAACATTATCCATGGACAACCCGAGTATGTGTAGATTGGGTTCGTTTTCCCGTATGCTGTGCTCTGGATCCGATGCAGTATTTCGTCAGTGCCTCCCTGCTGTTCTCCGGATGCACATCCTCTCTGTTTATTGCAGAGATGTGTATCAGGAGAACAGTGGGGAGGTGCTGCCAAAATTTTGCGTTGGATCCAGAGCAGAGCATGGGAAAACGAACCCAATCTACACATACTCGGGTAGGATTAGGACCTATCTTTACCTATTAGCGTGTAGGTTGCATGGACATAATAAAAATGGCGAACCTGATTAACCGATGAATATAAATGCTAAATTATATATAAATATATTTCTTCTCTCTTTAGTAGCTAGGAAAGATGAGTGATCGTGCGTGGATGTATACCGGTCACCCTAGTGAGAAAGAGATGAAGAAAGAATGGTTTGTAAAAACAAAGGAATTTGTGAAAGCCGCATTCGCAAATGGCGAGGAAAGAAACTATTGCCCGTGTCCTGGATGCGACAACTATAAAAAGACGAGAGAGGCTGAAATGATTAAACACCTGCATAGGAGGGGTTTTAAGCCTAATTATATGGTGTGGACATTTCATGGTGATTCTATACAACGCACAAGAGCTGAGGTGGTCCATCGTCGCACGGACGAGCATGGTACCGGGATCGAAGACATGTTGCAAGACTTTGATGATGCTCGGGATTCACAAGATGAGATGGAGGAATCTGCAAAGGCCTTTTATGAAATGTTGGAGTCTTCAAAACATCCTCTCCGTGAGCACACTGAGCTCTGTCAACTAGATGCAATTGCACAAGTAATGGCTCTGAAGGCTCAGCTCAACTTGGGAAGAGAATGCTACGACGTGATGATGACACTATTTGGACGCTTCCTACCCAAAGGTCATGTCATGCCTGCAAACCTGTACCAGTCGGACAAAATACTTCGTGTACTTAAGATGCCCTATGAGAAGATAGATGCATGTGAGAAAGGATGTGTCTTATTTAGGAAGGAATATGCACACTTGGACTATTGTCCCAATTGCGAGTCTTGCAGGTATCTTGTGGTAGACAACGGTATGGGTGAGAAGAGGCAGACCAAAATCGCAGTTAGTGTTCTTCGGTATATGCCAATCGTACCAAGACTTCAACGTCTTTTCATGGTCGAAGAGACAACCAGACAGATGACATGGCACAATTTGGGCAAAAGAACTGAACTAGATGCGGATGGGAATAAGATGGTGGTACACACATCCGATGGGGAAGCGTCGAAACATTTCGATGGATTGCATCAGGATAAAGCGGCGGATCCAAGGAATCCTCGAGTCTGCGCCGCCACGGATGGTTTTAATCCCTTTGGCATGACGGCAACCCAATACAGTTGTTGGCCTGTATTTTCCATTCCACTCAATCTCCCCCCCGGGCAGATTATGCAAAGAAAGAACATATTTCTGACGTTGATAATTCCAGGGCCCAATTATCCAGGGAAGAATATGAATGTGTACCTGCAACCGCTTAAGGATGAATTGGAAGAAGCTTGGGATAATGGGGTCAAGACATAGGATGACGCTAGAAAAGAAAACTTCAAAATGCATGTGTGGTACATGTACTCTATGCATGACTTGCCAGCTTATGCGCTATTCTCTGGATGGTGTGTGCATGGAAGGTTCCCGTGCCCCCAATGCAAGGCAGCTCTTCAGTTTCATTGGCTGCAGGAGGGTCGGAAGTATTCTTGCTTTTACTTGCATAGACAGTTCCTGGATCCTGACCATCAGTTTAGAAAAGACAAGAAGAACTTTACCAAAGGTAAAGTTGTTAAAAACTTGGCACCACCTGTGTTGACAGGCCAACAGATCCTGGATCAGTTAAACGCCCTCGAGCCTGATCCAGAGAGGGTCCAGGGTATTTCAAGGGGTATAATTCAAAACACGCCTGGACTCACAAGCCATGCTTCTGGGATCTGCCTTACTTCAAAGACCTCCTTCTTCCACACAATATCGACATGATGCACACTGAAAAGAATATCGGAGAGGCTATTTTTGGTACATTGTTCGACATAGATGGGAAGACAAAGGATAATACTAAGGCTAGAGTCGATCAAGAGACACCATGTCATAGACCGTTACAAAACATGCGAGAAGGCAAAGGAAAGCAGTAGTGGTCGAAGCCAAAGGCCTGGTTCAATCTTGGAAGGCCACCTATGAGGGAAATTATCTTGTGGGTCAAAATGCACTTGATGTTCCCCGATGGGTATGCAGCGAATCTAAAGAGGGGAGCGAGTCTTGAAAAATTAAAAATCTTTGGTCTCAAGAGTCATGATTGGCACATATGGCTAGAGCGGGTAATGCCGGTGATGTTACGTGGCTTTATTCCTGAGGATGAATGGATAGTACTGGCGGAGTTGAGCTATTTCTTCTGTGTTCTCTATGCAAAAGAATTGTCGCCTGGCGTGGTAGAAGACATGGAGGAGTTTGCACCGGAGTTGTTGTGCAAGTTAGAGAAGATCTTTCCACCGGGCTTCTTTAATCCAATGCAGCATTTGATTTTACATCTACCAAGTGAGGCAAGATTGGGTGGGCCCGTGCAAGATCGTTGGTGCTATGCAACTGAGAGGATGCAGAAGACCCTTCGAGCTAAATGTAAAAATAAGCATAGAATTGAAGCATCGATGGCTGAGGCATTCATTACTGAGGAGGTGGCAGACTTTGTGACAACACACTACGAAGCCAAAAATCATCATTTGCATAATCCGAAGCCTCGGCACAATGATGCAGACCCTAAAAAAGGTGGGTCCAACCTCAGCGTATTCAAAGCGAATCTCGCACCAGCCGGTGCTTCGAAACTAAAAACGTTGGATGTCGAAGAATGGCAGAACATTTCGTTGTATATCTTCAACAACCTAATAGAAGTGCGGCCGTACATCGAGTGAGTTCTCGGCACATTTTCCCATAACTTCTAATTCATTTGAACTGCTCTTATTCCTGGATATTTCAAACAACCGTTACGTCGCCAAATTCTCGGATGGAGCGGTGATCGAAAATGATTGCGTCGAAGAGTATGAGCTTCTGTCAAAGACTGGAGGCGGCTATCCCGGTTTCATCTCTTGGTTCAAAAAAACGGTAATTATCAATAATGGACCATTTCATTTCTTGGTCTAACTTGCGGCTAATGCAACAATCGTTTCTTATTAAATTTCTAAGCTAATTCAGAGTCTATGGACGCCGAATTGAGACAAGTTGCTAATGGTTTTGACTATAAGGTCCGTTCATTTGAGAAATACAACATCAACGAGTATCTCTTTCGTACCTTTGGCAAAGAGCTATCTATGCCCGACCGGAAATCTACAAATTGTGGTGTCTCTGCTATCGGCGAAGGTGTTATCGAGTATTATGGAAGAGTTGAAGCAATTTATGAACTTCAATTCTATGGTGAAAAGCCACCGAACGTTGTAGTCTTCAAATGTTATTGGTTCCAGCCGAAGGAGACTAGAAGGACTCATGAACATATAGGACTAGTCGAAATCAATCCAAACACCCATTTAGATGTTCCCGATGTCTATATTACGGCTCAACAGGCAACCCAAGTTTTCTATCTACCGTGGGCATGCCAAACGGATAAGAATCTATAAGGTTGGTATGTTGTTTATGAAGTGCCGCCACATGTCAGACCACCTCTCCCAGATGAACATGATTATGAACCTCACATTAACCCAGACACATATGATGGAGAATTCTTCCAAGAAACACGTCTTTCCAAGAAACGTTTCAAGAACCGCCGTGCTTCACCCAAGAACATGTAAGTAGACAGCGACAATGAATCCGACTCCAGCCCTAAGCCGGAACCAGAAGACCTGGAACTCATAGAGGTTACTGATGTGGATGACCTATTAATGCTTCAATGATTAAAGAAAGGCCTTACACAACTTCACGCCATTGAACCCGACGAGCACGTCATTCATGAAGACATGCGTGATAGTGATGATGATGATGCATTTATTGATGATGATGATTAGTTTGTAAGATTCACAACTTAAATTATATATATTTTAATCTTCATTATTCATGTACATATTATTATTCATGTCAGTTATTCAATTTTTTCATGTTGTACTAATTTATTTTAATCTTTATCATGGCAGGTCACCAGGTGTTGAAAGATGGTGGGCGCTGGTCCAGATCGCTCGACGGGTTCTTCCGAGGCGCCCCGCACGAGGGGTGGTACTTCCCTTCCACCCCTATCTCTCCGTAGAGCCTTGGCAGACAGTCTGTCGACACCACCCGTGGGTTCTTCTTCGTCGGCGGCATTGCCCACTTGGAGAGGTGCTGGTTGGGTAGGGAAGAAGGGGAATGGTACAAGGAGAGGTGGTGGCCACAGAAGATCCAGGAGGACTGTTGAGCCGTCCTCGCCACCACCACCAGCTCATTCACCCGAGCATAGGACTACTATGGTTGACCCGTTTGCGGAGGAGGCTACGGGGACTCTGTTCCAGGAGCATGGTCTTGACGGGCATTCGTCCCATGAGAATCCGGTCCAGGAGCAGCCTCGGGTCGAGGTGCATTCGGCCCACGAGACTATGGTTCCGGAGGCTTCACCCGACGTGGAGAGGCCCGGATGGGAGACCTGGCCGGATCGGACCAAGTTGCCGGATTGGACCGAGGGTCCGGGTGGCTCAGGGGGCGGGGATGGCGGGGAGGAGCTTACGGATAGTGAGGGCGATGTGCAGGTGGACGGGGCCACTGTGTACAAGCGTGGTAGTACACGTCTCCCGGTCGTGTCGGCTACCCGCGAGCAGAGGCCGGTGATTAAACCTGAAGGAGATAGGTAAGTACATTTACTCTTTTTTAGCTTTTGCCTTCAAGTTTGTTCAAATATCTAATGCGTTGACCTTATCATACTGCAGGGGATGGGTACACCCTCTTGGAGTCCGCAGGCCGAACTCCGTCCTTGGTGTGCTTTGCCGAACAAATTTCCCGGGGTTTGTCACGTTGCTTGGTGAGGGTCACGTTCCGACACTAGGATTTTCCTAGGAGCACTACCAGGCTGCGCAGGCCCCACCGGAGGAGATTATAGATGGCGTCTTGTGCCACACGAGGGCCGAGATGGTGATCAAGAGCTTTTGGGTAAATTATCCTTTTACACAATCTAAAATTAACAATACAGCTAATTATTGTACTAATCGGTGTTTTCACTTTTGATTGCAGACCTTCTATAGGTGTGAGGATGGATATGAGGAGGAGGCGGCCAGGGTTCTCGAGGGCTGAGTGTAGGCGGTTACTACAGAACTTACGCCACGAGGCTCGGCCGCAGGCTATTCGAGACTACTACGCCACACGTGGTATTAAGAAGCAGAAGAAGGATTCCCGTGGAAAGTTTCTGAAGAAGAGCAATACATGAAGGTAATTGCCTATTCTTAAGTCCTTCTACGTAGTTTTCTTGATTTCATTCATAGGCGTAGCGCTCAAAATTCTTTCTAATAACTTACAGGTGCCCCCGAGATGGTGTGCGGATAAGATGGATTGTTGGGAGGCGTTGGTTGATGAGTGGTGCACAGGCAGCTGGCGAGCCGTCCACGAGAATGCGAAGGATCGGCGTAGCCAAATGGTTGGTGTGCCACACCATCAAGGCAGTGCCAACTTACTTCAGTTCGGACGAAATTGGGTATGTGATTTGCTTCATGATTCATGCAATTCATTCTTCATGCTAATACTTTGTTCCTCTCTTTTAGGCGCATCACAATAATACGGAGATGCCACACTTGTACGACCTTTATGGCATGGCCCATACTGCCTCGTACAAGAAGGCGAAGGCATTCTCTGAGTCTGACCTAGATGATCCCAATAACTTCACCAACTTATCATCCCACCAGAAGCTCGTGGCATACATGGACGCAGGGAAGGCTACGAAAGGGGATGACTTTAACCCTAGCCAGGAACCTTTGGATCCAGAGCTGGTGATGATATCTGGTGGCGAGAGGCCCCATGGCTCGATAGCCATTGGAGATGGGATAATACATTGTCCACTCACTCTCCCGGAGATCAAGGCGCGCCAATCGAGCAGTTGTCCTGAGATAACGCGTCGTCCACGGCCAGTCGATCTTGCCATCGAGGTTAGTTGTACAGACTAAGAACACTTTGATCCATTTCATTATGTGTGTCACCATAGATCATTACAGTGGTAACGAGGAATGGTGTTTCAGGCTGCTCTTCAGAAAGAGAGATTGGCAAACCAGGCTTCTCTTGAGAAAGAGAGTTTGGCAAGCCAGGCAGCTCTTGAGAAAGAGAGATTGGCAAGTCAGGCTGCTGTTGATGAGAGGGACCAGACCACATAACGATTGATTGAGGAGGAGAGGTCCCGGAATGAGGCAGGTCAACGGGCCCTGTACGAGCTTTTTGTGGTAAGTTTTTTTTTACATTAGCCAAATCATGTGTGTAATGTATGTTTCATTACTAACTAATACGACCCACTCTTCAGGGTCTGTGCGAGAAGAGCGGTCAAGTCCCTCTGCCGATGCCCGTCTTCTCTTCGATTGGCACGGTGAGTTTCATTATAAACTAGTATTAATAACTGAATGTCATCATGCTAACTGAGACATTGCAAAATATCTATTCTGCAGAATAACTCCCGAGCAGCATCGCACGGCCCTTCTCCAGGTGTTTCTCCTCCTTGATGACCACTACGGTAAGTTTCTCTTCTCCTCTTTCATATTCTCCATGCCTTAATTTCCCCACCAATGACATAATTAGCCCATTTACCTTAAAAAAGACATAGTTAGGTGATTTAGCTCCAAGAAGAGGAGAAGAGGAGAATAAATAGGACCTATGAAAAGAAAGAAGAAGAAGAAGGAGAGAAGAAGGAGGAGGAGGAGGAGGAGGAGGAGAAGGAGGAGAAGGCCAAGGACCTTCTAGTCCTTCTCCTCCTCCTCCTCCTTCTCCTCCTTCTTTATTTCTTCTTCTTCTCCTCCTCCTCCTCTTTCTTCTCCTCTTTCATATTCTCCTTGCCTTAATTTCCCCAACAATGGCATAATTAGCCCATTTAGCTCCAAAATGCCATAATAAGCTCAAAATGGCATAAGAACCTTGGTTAGCTCATTAATATTAAATACTTAGCTTGTTTTCCTCTAAAATGAGATAATTAGCCCATTTAGCTCCAAAAAGACATAGTTAGCTAATTTAGCTCCAAGAAGAGGAGAAGAGGAGAAATGAAAAGGAAGAACAAAAAGAAGAAGAAAAAGAGAAGAGAAGGAGAAGGAGAAGAAGGAGGAGGAGAAGAAGGAGAAGGAGGAGGAGGAGGAGGAGAAGGAGGACAAGGCCAAGGACCTTCTAGTCCTTCTCCTCCTCCTCCTCCTTCTCCTCCTTCTTCTTTATTTCTTATTCTTCTCCTCCTCCTCCTATTTCTTCTCCTCTTTCATATTCTCCTTGCCTTAATTTCCCCAACAATTATATAATTAGCCCATTTAGCCCCAAAATGCCATAATAAGCTCAAAATGGCATAAGAACGTTGGTTAGCTCATTAATATTATATACTTAGCTTGTTTTCCTCTAAAATGAGATAATTAGCCCATTTAGCTCCAAAAAGACATAGTTAGCTAATTTAGCTCCAAGAAGAGGAGAAGAGGAGAAATGAAAAGGAAGAACAAAAAGAAGAAGAAAAAGAGAAGAGAAGGAGAAGGAGAAGAAGGAGGAGGATAAGAAGGAGAAGGAGGAGGAGGAGGAGGAGAAGGAGGAGAAGGCCAAGCACCTTCTAGTCCTTCTCCTCCTCCTCCTCCTCCTTCTCCTCCTTCTTCTTTATTTCTTCTTATTCTCCTCCTCCTCCTCTTTATTCTCCTCTTTCATGTTCTCCTTGCCTTAATTTCCCCAACAATGACATAATTAGCCCATTTAGCTCCAAAATGCCATAATAAGGTCAAAGTGGCATAAGAACCTTGGTTAGCTCATTAATATTATATACTTAGCTTGTTTTCCTCTAAAATGGGATAATTAGCCCATTTAACTCCGAAAAGATATAGTTAGCTAATTTAGCTCCAAGAAGAGGAGAAGAGGAGAAGAAATAGGAAAAATGAAAAGAAAGAAGAAGAAGAAGAAGAAGAGAAGAATGAGAAGGAGGAGGAGGAGGAGAAGGAGGAGAAGGCCAAGGACCTTCTAGTCCTTCTCCTCCTCCTCCTCTTCTCCTCCTTCTTCTTTATTTCTTCTTCTTCTCCTCCTCCTCCTCTTTATTCTCCCCTTTCATATTCTCCTTGCCTTACTTTCCCCAACAATGGCATAATTAGCCCATTTTGCTCCAAAATGCCATAATAACCTCAAAATGGCATAAGAACCTTGGTTAGCTCATTAATATTATATACTTAGCTTGCTTTCCTCTAAAATGGGATAATTAGCCCATTTAGGTCCAAAAAGACATAGTTAGCTAATTTAGCTCCAAGAAGAGGAGAAGAGGAGAAGAAATAGGACCTATGAAAATAAACAAGAAGAAGAAGAAGAGAAGAAGGAGTAGGAGTAGGAGGAGGAGGAGAAGGAGGAGAAGGCCAAGGACCTTCTAGTCCTTCTAATCCTCCTCCTCCTTATCCTCCTTCTTCTTTATTTCTTCTTCTCCTCCTCCTCCTCCTCTTTATTCTCCTCTTCCATATTCTCCTTGCCTTAATTTCCCCAACAATGATATAATTAGCCAATTTAGCTCCTAAAAGAGATTATAAGCTCAAAATGGCATAAGAACCTTGGTTAGCTCATTAATATTATATACTTAGCTTGTTTTCCTCTATAATGACATAATTAGCCCATTTAGCTCCAAAAAGACATAGTTAGCTAATTTAGCTCCAAGAAGAGGAGAAGAGGAGAAATGAATAGAAGGAAGAAGAAGAAGGAGAAGAAGAGAAGAAGAAGAGAAGGAGAAGGAGAAGGAGAAGAAGAAGGAGGAGGAGAAGAAGAGAAGAAGAAGGATAAGGAGGAGAAGAAGGAGATGGAGCCCTCCTTCTTCTCCTTCTTCTTCTCTCCTCCTTCTTCTCCTCCTTCTTCTTCCCTTCTTCTTTTTTCTTCTTCTCCTCCTCCTTCTCCTTCCCCTCCTCCTCCTCCTCCTCCTCCTTCTTGTTTTTCTTCTCCTTGTTCTCTTCTTGCTTCTTCTCTTTCTTCTTCAATTTAGCTTATTTGTCATATATATGTTGTTGTTCTTCTTGTTCTGACTTTCTTATTCCCATTTTGTAGATTGGATGTACTACATGCATGGAAGCTGGCATTGGAGTGCTTGAGTTTCCGTTTTTATTTGAGTTGATGAACAATGTGGAACTATATGTATATGTATATATGGATGAAACTTTGTATGTGTTGGTTCTTTTGATATATGGGATGTACGTTGATGAACAAACGGCATTGATGAGCTTTATATGTATATATGTGCTATATATGGGATGTACGTTGTGACCTATTTATCATATATGTGCTATGAATTATATGTATATGTGCTGTGAAATAGAAAAAATAAACAAAAATGTGACAATATAGGCTCTTTGCCGTCAGCCAGCTGATGGCAAAGGCCTTTGCCATCAGCTGACCGACGGCAAAGGTGCCACGTGGCGCCCAGCTGTGCAACCTGGGCAGTAGCAGCTGGCCATATAGTATCTTTGCCGTCTGCTTCCAGGGGGGCAGATGACAAAGCAGAGGGCACAGGGGAGGGGGGAGGAGGTTGAGGCTGACGTCAAAGAAGAGGGGGAGGCAGACGGCACAGAAGAGGGGGGGAGGAAAACGGCAAAGAAGTGGGGGGGAGGCAGACGACACAGAGGAGGGGGAGGAGGAGGGGGAGGCAGACGACAAAGAAGAGGGGAGGCAGACGACAAAACCTCTGTTAGCCCCTAACGGAGGCAACGCCTGTCGGCTGCCGTCTCGACCACTTTGCCAACTGCTCCAATGAAAAGCTGACGGCAAAGCTCTTTGCCGTCCGCTTTGGGGAGACAGACGGCAAAGAAGTTAATATTCCTTCATAGGCTGACGCAGAAATTTTGCCGGCCGTGAGATTCTTTGCCATCTGTGATGGCAGACGACAAAGAAGCTAATTCCTGTAGTGATGGAGGTGATGCAGACACTTTTGTTGAACTTGGCCACCGCCACTCAGATCATTGATTCCATTCACGCAAGTGATAGTGTGGCTGGGGAAGGCATTCGGCAGATCCAAGCTCTGTTGAAGACTGCCATGGAGCAGAATTCCGTGGTGTCGTAGTTGCAGCATTGCATCCACACCAAGTACCTCCAGGCGGATACAGTGCAGTCGACCCATTGCCCGCACATGCTGGGAAGATGTCAAAGGTCTCATCCTCTTCCGAGAGGCCCGCACAGGGACCGGAGGGAGGATCATCGGGTCTGAAGCAGAACACCTCCTCCGAGGAGTGGCTCACTCGGTCGCCGACCCCATGACCCGACTCAAAACGAGTCAAGCCTGTGTGTATCTGTGCCATCCCTGGATCAGTATGCTGGTACACACAGTACATCAATGTATATATCAAAGTGCAATCACATGTAAATAACGTAAAACTGATATATACCTTAAAATCTCAGCGGAAACAGTCAAGGGAGTGGAGTCCCAATAAACACCAACGACAAGTTGAGTGTAGACTGTAACACTGAATCGTACACTTACTTGTCGAAGAAAATATCCGCAACATAAGACGTTGCAGCCGTGTAGGTCAGCATATTGAATATGCCGGCAAGTCACAAAAGAGAGGGGTAAAAATAACATCTATACTATATGCATATATGGCAGGTGGGGTTGTAAGTTTTTTTTAGCAGAAAGCAAACTGTTCTCGTACAACAAGAGAGGGGCTTGATACGTCCATTTTGCATCATGCTTTCATGTTGATATTTATTGCTTTTTAGGCTGTTATATTACTTGTGGTACCATATTTATGCCTTTTCTCTCTTATTTTGCAAGGATTATTTGAAGAGGGAGAATTCAGGCAGCTGGAATTCTGGACTGGAAAAGGAGCAAATCCTAGTCCACTATTCTGCACATCTCCAAATGCCCTGAAAATTTACATGGATTTTTTCTGGAATATATTAAAAATACTGGGCGAAAGAACTATCGGAGGGGGGCCACCAGGCCCCACAAGCCCCCACTCCGCCACCACCCCCTGGTGGTGGTGGGCAAGCTTGTGGGTTGCCTGAAGGCCCACTAGCCCCCCTCTTTTGCTATATGAAGCGTCCTGGTCTGGAAAAAATCATAAGGGAGATTTTTCGTGCTTTCTCCGCCGCCACGAGGCGGAACTTGAGCAGATCCAATCTAGAGCTCCGGCAGGACGATCCTGCCGGGGAAATTTCCCTCCCGGAGGGGGAAATCGTCGCCATCTTCATCACCAACACTCCTCTCGTCGGAGGGGAGGCATCTTCATCAACATCTTCATCAGCACCATCTCCTCTCCAATCCCTAGTTCATCTCTTGTAATCAATCTTCGTCTCGTGACTCCGGATGGTACTTGTAAGGTTGCTAGTAGTGTTGATTACTCTTTGTAGTTGATGCTTGTTGGATTACTTGGTGGAAGAGTTTATGTTCAGATCCTTGATGCTATTCATTACACCTCTAGTCATGATTATGATTATGTATTGTGAGTAGTTACTTTTGTTCCCGAGGACATGGGATAAGTCATGCTAATAATAGTCATGTGAATTTGATATTCGTTCGGTATTTTGATATGTTGTATGTTGTTTTTCCTCTAGTGGTGTTATGTGAACGTCGACTACATAACACTTCACCATATTTGGGCCTAGAGGAAGGCATTGGGAAGTAGTAATTAGATGATGGGTTGCTGGACTGACAGAAGCTTAAACCCCAGTCTATGCGTTGCTTCATGAGGGGCTGATTTGGATCCACTAGTTTAATGCTATGGTTAGACTTTGTGTTAATTCTTCTTTTGTAGTTGCAGATGCTTGCGAGAGAGGTTAATCATTAGTGGGATGCTTGTCCAAGTAAGGTCAGTACCCAAGCGCCGGTCCACCCACATATCAAACTATCAAATTAACGAACGCGAATCATATGAACATGATGAAACTAGCATGGCAGAAATTCCCGTGTGTCCTCGGGAGCATTTTTCCTCCTATAAGACTTTTTTCAGGCTTGTCCCTTGCTACAAAAGGGATTGGGCCACTTGCTGCACCGTTGCTACTACTTGTTACTTGTTACTCTTTGCTTGCTATGTTTCACCTCGCTACACAATCACTTGTTACCGCTACTTTCAGTGCTTGCAGTTATTACCTTGCTGAAATCCATTTATCAGAGCCTTCTGCTCCTCGTTGGGTTCGACACTCTTACTTATCGAAAGGACTACGATTGATCCCCTATACTTGTGGGTCATCAAAACTCTTTTCTGGCGCCGTTGCTGGGGAGTGAAGCACCTTTGGTAAGTGGAAATTGGTAAGGAAACATTTTTATACGGTGCTGAAATTTATTGTCACTTGTCACTATGGAAACTGTTACTTTGAGAAGTTTGTTCGGGGTATCTTCACCACGAACGGAAGCACGAGGAGTTTCTCCTCAACCTGAGGTACCTACTGAAAATATCTTTTATGAAATTCCTTCGGGTATGCTTGGGAAACTGCTCGCTAATCCTTTCACAGGAGATGGATCTTCACATCCAGACTTGCATCTAATCTATGTAGATGAAGTTTGTGGTTTATTTAAGCTTGCACGTTTATCCGAGGATGAGGTAAAGAAGAAAGTCTTTCCTTTATCTTTGAAGGATAAGGCGTTGACATGGTATAGGCTATGTGATGATGCTGGATCATGGGGCTACAATCGGTTGAAACTGGAATTTCATCAAAAGTTCTATCCTATGCATTTAGTACATCGTGATCAGAACTTTATTTATAACTTTTGGCCTCGTGACAGGGAAAGCATAGCTCAAGCTTGGGGGAGGCTTAAATCAATGCTATATTCATGCCCCAATCATGAGCTCTCGAGAGAAATAATCACTCAAAACTTTTATGCTCCGCTTTCTCATGAAGATCGTACCATGGTTGACACTTCTTGTGTCGGTTCTTTTATGAAGAAGGATATTGATCACAAGTGGAATTTATTGGAGAGAATCAAACGCAACTCTGAAGATTGGGAGCTGGAGGAAGGTAAGGAGTCACGTATGAATTTCCAGTTTGATTGAGTTAAATCTTTTGTTGAGACAAACACTTCTAGAGATTTTAGCGCTAAGTATGGACTTGACTCTCACATAGTAGCTTCTCTATGTGAATCTTTTTCTGCTCATGTTGATCTTCCCAAAGAGAAGTGGTTTAAATATCATCCTCCTATAGAAAGCAACATAGCCAAAACCAATCTAGTTGAGGAGAAAATCATAGCTTTTAGTGATCCTGTTGTTCCTTGTGCTTACACTGAGAAACCACCATACCCTGCTAGGATGAAGGATTATTCTAAAGCTCCAACTATGATACGTAGGGGTTACATTAGACCACTTGCACCCCCTGAGGAGATTAGAGTTGAACCTAGTGTTGCTATTATCAAAGATCTCTTAGACGAAGACATAGATGGGTATGTTATCAAATTCTGTGAGGACTCCGCTAGAATTGCTAAACCTCACGTGAAAGACAAGCACGGACCTGTAGTTGGCCTGCCCGTTGTTTCTGTTAAGATAGGAGATCACTGTTACCATGGTTTATGTGATATGGGAGCTAGTGTTAGTGCAATACCCCGTTCTCTATATGATGAAATCAAAGATGAGATTGCACCTGCTGCGTTAGAACCCATTGATGTCACTATTACGCTACCAATAGAGACACTATCTGCCCTCTGGGAATTGTGAGAGACGTAGAAGTCCTGTGTGGTAAGACGAAGTATCCTACTGATTTCCTCGTCCTTGGTACTGCACAAGATAGATTTTGTCCCATCATATTTGGTAGACCCTTTCTCAACACTGTCAATGCTCACATTGATTGCATTAAGCAGACTATCACAGTAAGTTTCGAGAGTGTGTCTCATGAATTTAACTTCTCCAAGTTTGGAAGACAACCCCATGAAAGAGAGTCGTCTGGTAGGGATGAAATCATTGCTCTTGCCTCTATTGTCGTACCTCCAACGGATCCTTTAGAGCAATATCTGCTTGAGCATGAAAATGATATGTATATGGAGGAGAGAGATGAGATAGATAGAATTGTCTTAGAACAACATCCTATTCTCAAGAATAATCTTCCTGTTGAACTGCTTGGGGATCCTCCCCCACCAAAGGGTGATCTTGTGTTCGAGCTTAAACAGTTGCCTGATACTCTTAAGTATGCCTATCTTGATGAGAAGGAGATATATTCTGTCATTATTAGTGCTCTCAACTCAGAGCGCGAAGAGAAGAAGTTACTAAAAACTCCGAGGAAGCACCGCGCTGCTATTGGATATACTCTTGATGATCTTAAGGGTATTAGTCCTCCTCTATGTCAGCACAAGATTAAAACCGATCCTGACTTTAAACCAGTTGTTGATCATCAAAGGAGATTAAATCCTAAGATGAAAGAGGTCGTTAGAAAAGAAATATTAAAGCTTCTAGAAGCAGGAATCATTTATCCTGTTGCTCATAGTGATTGGGTAAGTCTAGTACATTGCGTACCTAAGAAGGGATGTATCACCGTCATTCCTAATGATAAGGATGACCTAATCCCACAAAGGATTATTATCGGCTATAGGATGGTGATAGACATCCGGAAACTGAACACGACAACTAGGAAAGATCATTATCCTTTGCCGTTCATCGACCAAATGCTAGAAAGGCTATCAATGCACACACACTTCTGCTTTCTAGACGGTTATTCAGGTTTGCCGCAAATACCTGTTGCACAATCTGATCAAGAGAAAACCACTTTCACCTGCCCTTTCGGTACCTTTTCCTATAGACGTATGCCTTTTGGCTTATGTAATGCACCTGCCACCTTCCAAAGATGTATGATGGCTATATTCTCTGACTTCTGTGAAAAGATTGTCGAGGTTTTCATGGATGACTTCTCCGTTTATGGGTCTTCCTTTGATGATTGCCTCAGCAACCTTGATCGAGTCTTACAGAGATCCGAAGAAACCAACCTCATCTTGAATTGGGAGAAGTGCCACTTTATGGTTAATGAAGGTATCGTCTTAGGACACAAAATCTCTGAAAGAGGCATTGAAGTTGATAAGGCTAAGGTTAATGCAATTGAGAAAATGCCTTGCCCCACAGATATCAGAGGTATACGAAGTTTCTTAGGTCATGCTGGTTTCTATAGGAGGTTCATTAAATACTTCTCTAAGATTTCTAGGCCTCTTACCACCCTCTTGCAGAAGGATGTTCCTTTTGTTTTTGATGAGGATTGTGAGGAAGCCTTTGAAATACTTAAGAAGGCTTTGATAACCGCACCTATTGTTCAACCACCTGACTGGAACTTGCCCTTTGAAATCATGTGCGATGCTAGTGATTATGCTGTTGGTGTTGTTCTAGGACAAAGAGTTGACAAGAAGTTGAATGTCATTAACTACGCTAGTAAAACTCTAGACAGTGCCCAAAGAAACTATGCCACTATGGAGAAGGAATTTTTAGTAATCGTGTTTGCATGTGAAAAGTTCAGATCTTACATAGTTGACACCAAAGTTACTATTCACTCTGATCATGCCGCTATTAAGTACCTCATGCAGAAGAAGGACGCTAAGCCTAGGCTGATCAGATGGGTTCTCCTGCTATAGGAATTTGATTTGCACGTCGTTGACCGAAAAGGTGTTGATAACCCTGTAGCAGATAACTTGTCTAGGCTAGAGAATGTCCTTGATGACCCACTACCTATTGATGACAGCTTTCCTCATGAGCAATTAAATGTCATCCGCACTTCACTTAGTGCACCGTGGTATGCCGATTATGCAAACTATATCGTAGCCAAATACATACCACCCAGTTTCACCTATCAAGAAAAGAAGAAATTCTTCTTTGATCTGAAACACTACTTTTGGGATGATCCTCACCTTTATAAGGAAGGAGTAGATGGTGTTATTAGACATTGTGTGCCTGAACATGAACAGGGACAGATCCTGCAGAAGTGTCATTCCGAAGCCTACGGAGGACACCATGCTGGAGATAGAACTGCCCATAATGTATTGCAATCAGGTTTCTATTGGCCCACTCTCTTCAAGGATGCCCGTAAGTTTGTCTTGTCTTGTGACGAATGCCAAAGGATAGGGAACATCAGTAAGCGTCAAGAGATGCCTATGAACTATTCACTTGTCATTGAACCATTTGATGCCTGGGGCTTTGATTATATGGTACCCTTCCCGAGTTCCAATGGGTATACTCACATCTTCGTTGCTGTGGATTACGTTACTAAGTGGGTAGAAGCTATCCCCACTAAAAATGCTGATCACCACACCTCTATTAAGATGCTTAAAGAAGTCATATTCCCAAGATTTGGAGTCCCTAGATACATGATGACTCATGGCGGTTCACACTTCATTCATGGTGTTTTCCGCAAGATGCTAGCTAAGTATGATGTCAACCATAGAGTTGCATCTCCTTATCATCCTCAGTCCAGTGGTCAAGTTGAGTTGAGTAATAGGGATATCAAGTTGATCCTACAAAAGATCGTCAATAGATCTCGAAAGAACTGGTCTAGTAACCTTGACGATGCACTATGGGCTTATAGGACTGCTTATAAGAATCCCATGGGCATGTCACCGTATAAAATGGTTTATGGTAAGGCTTGTCATTTACCTCTTGAGTTGGAACACAAAGCTTATTGGGCAATCAAAGAGCTCAACTTTAATTTCAAACTTGCCGGTGAGAAGCGGTTGTTTGATATCAGCTCGTTAGATGAATGGAAAGCCCAGGCATATGAGAATGCCAGGTTGTTCAAGGAAAAGGTTAAGAGATGGCACGACAAACGAATACAGAAACATGAGTTCAATGTAGGTGATTATGTCTTGCTATAATTTCTCGTTTGAGATTCTTTGCAGGCAAGCTTCTCTCTAAATGGGAAGGTCCCTATGTTGTCTAGGAAGTATATCGTTCCGGTGCCATCAAAATCAATAACACGGAAGGAAATTTTCCTGGAGTGGTAAATGGGCAAAGAATCAAGCATTACATCTCCGGTACTCCCATAAAAGTTGAGACCAATATCATCAATGTCATAACTCCAGAGGAGTACATAAGGGATGTTTACCAGCCTGTTTCAGACCTTGAAAACGAAGATGTATCTGTTTCGGCAAGAAATTTGACTCCGATAGTTTTCCAATAGGAAATTTCTTCCTTTTGGAATTTTTGGAAAATTAGAAAAATAAAAAGCAGTCCGCAGAGCGAACGAGGCGGCCACAAGCCCTGCCACCGCCCCTGCCCCCTGGTGGCGGAGGGCAAGCTTGTGGGCACCTCGTGTGCCTCCCGGACTCCGTTTTCTTGCGGAGGACTCCTTCTGGCCTAGAAAAAATCAATATATACGTATCACGCAGTTTTCCTGTGTTTTCATTTCGAGCTTGTTTCTGCCACAGATCTAGATCATCATGACTTCCCCAAATGCTCCTAAGGACAAGATCTTCGAGAAGGTCATCAATCCCTACCTCACGGAAGTGTTCAAACACCCTCAATCTATCAAGATGAGCGAGGGGATGTTGCACATCCGTGATGTTGAGGGGCCTAAGAAGACCGGAAGCATGGAGACGAGGCTCGAAGCAATGGAGCAACAAGTCTTCAAGTGCCAAGGGATGGTGGAGCGTGGACTCAACACCAACCACACGATGATCATGGAGTTCACTAGCAATCACAAGATGGATGCCATTGATATTGAGAACACCTCTCCAGGCTCTACGATAAGGTTGGCTACAGATTTGAGGATTCCAGCGACTCGTTCATCCTGCCATGATGGAGCACCTATGCCTTGGAAGACGGAGGATCGGACTACTCCAACAACACCACCATCACCACCAAAGGAAGACAACTAAACATTGGTATGGGCAATCCCCTTGGCTTCTGCCAAGCTTGGGGGAGTTGCCCTGGTATCGTATCACCTTTATATCTATTTCTTTTACCTTTGTTTTAGTTCTTTCCTTTTCAGTTTTATTTCTTCTCTTAGAGGAATAAGTCTTTAGTTTTTAGTTTGAGTCTTTTGCTTTTGTCTCCCCCCCCCGATGTATTGGAGCTTACGAGCTATATAATAAAGAGTGTCATAGTCAAGGGCTTTGCTTTGTGCCATGATCAAAAAGTATGAAAAGAACGATAGCATTAAAGATCATGAGACGATCTTATGGAAAGTGATAACTTCACTTATGACACGTATGATGATTGAAACTTGTTGAGAATAAATCAAAATAGACCTCAGTCATTGTTGCAATTAATAAGAAGTAATAAGGAAAGAGAGGTTCACATATCAATATATCATCTTAGACACTTTTTACAATTGTGAGCACTCACCAAACTATTACATGCCTAGGAGTAGATGTTGGACAAGGAAGACAACATAATGAATTGTGTTTGATTGGTTCCAAACAATGTTATATGATTAGAGATCCCTTGGCATGTGACGATTGCTTCCACCTCATATTAGCCAAAACTCCCGCACCAAGTAGAGATACTACTTGTGCATCCATAAACCTCCAACCAGTTTTGCCATGAGAGTCCACCATACCTACCTATGGATACACTAAGATCCTTCAAGTAAGTTGTCATCGGTGCAAGCAATAAAAATTGTAATATGTACGATCTATTAGTGTGTGGAAAATAAGCTTTGTACAAACCTGTGATGAGGAAGACATAAAAGCGACAGACTGCATAATAAAGTTCTTTGTCACAGGAGGCAATATAAAGTGACGTTCCTCCGCACTAATAGGACACACATTCAAACCTCAAAAGCGCATGACAACCTCTGCTTCCCTCTGCAAAGGGCACATCTTGTACCTTTACTTTTTGCCCTTGTAAGAGTCATGGTGATCTTCACCAATTCCCTTTTTGCCTTTGTCTTGGCTACCGTCACATGTTTGGGAAAGATCTATATTCATATATCAACTTGGAGTTGAGTACTCATGCTTTATTGTTGTTGACTTTACCCTTGAGGTAAATGATTGGGAGGCAAAACTATAAGCCCCTATCTTCCTCTGTGTCCAGCTTAAACTTTGACACCATGAGTACCACGTGAGTTGTAACAATTGTGGAAAACGAAAGAGATGATTGAGTAGGTGGGTTTGCCTTACAAGCTCTTATTTGACTCTTTCTGATGTTGTGATAAATTGCAATTGCTTCAATGACTATGGACTATTGTTCGTTACTTCTCGGTAAGTTTTTTGCTTCATGCTTTGCTTTGTGAAGGAATTGTTACTTTCCCATAAGAACCTTTATGATGAATTGTTGTTCTATGTGTGATCATGATGCCCTCATGTCTGTATTATGTTTTATCGACACCTTCGTCCCTCAACATGTGGACATGCTTATGGAACTTGGTTTTCGCTTGAGGACAAGCGAGGTCTAAGCTTGGGGGAGTTGATACGTCCATTTTGCATCATGATTTCATGTTGATATTTATTGCTTTTTGGACTGTTATATTACTTGTGGTACCATATTTATGCCTTTTCTCACTTATTTTGCAAGGATTATTTGAAGAGGGCAAATTCAGGCAGCTGGAATTCTGGACTGGAAAGGAGAAAATCCTAGTCCACTATTCTGCACATCTCCAAATGCCCTGAAAATTTACGTGGATTTTTTCTGGAATATGTTAAAAATACTGGGCGAAAGAACTACCGGAGGGGGGCCACCAGGGCCCCACAAGCTTGGCCACCGCCACCACCCCCTGGTGGCAGAGCGCAGGCTTGTGGGCTGCCTGAAGGCCCACTAGCCCCCCTCTTTTGCTATATGAAGCGTCCTGGTCTGGAAAAAATCATAAGGGAGATTTTTCGTGGTTTCGCCGCCACCACGAGGCGAATCTTGAGCAGATCCAATCTAGAGCTCCGGCAGGACGACCCTTAGGGGGAAATTTCCCTCCCGGAGGGGGGGAATCGTCACCATCGTCATCACCAACACTCCTCTCGTCGGAGGGGAGGCATCTTCATCAACATCTTCATCGGCACCATCTCCTCTCCAATCCCTAGTTCATCTCTTGTAATCAATCTTCATCTCGCGACTCCGATTGGTACTTGTAAGGTTGCTAGTAGTGTTGATTACTCTTTGTAGTTGATGCTTGTTGGATTACTTGGTGGAAGAGTTTATGTTCAGATCCTTGATTCTATTCATTACACCTCTGGTCATGATTATGATTATGTCTTGTGAGTAGTTACTGTTGTTCCTGAGGACATGGGATAAGTCATGCTAATAATAGTCATGTGAATTTGATATTCGTTCGGTATTTCGATATGTTGTATGTTGTTTTTCCTCTAGTGGTCTTATGTGAACGTCGACTACATAACACTTCACCATATTTGTGCCTAGAGGAAGGCATTGGGAAGTAGTAAGTAGATGATGGGTTGCTGGAGTGACAGAAGCTTAAACCCAGTCTATGCGTTGCTTCGTGAGGGGCTGATTTGGATCCACTAGTTTAATGCTATGGTTAGACTTTGTCTTAATTCTTCTTTTGTAGTTGCAGATGCTTGCGAGAGAGGTTAATCATAAGTGGGATGCTTGTCCAAGTAAGGGCAGTACCCAAGCGCCGGTCCACCCAGATATCAAACTATCAAAGTAACGAACGCGAATCATATGAACATGATGAAACTAGCATGACAGAAATTCCCGTGTGTCCTCGGGAGCATTTTTCCTCCTATAAGACTTTTTTCAGGCTTGTCCCTTGCTACAAAAGGGATTGGGCCACTTGCTGCACCGTTGCTACTACTTGTTACTTGTTACTCTTTGCTTGCTACGTTTCACCTCGCTACACAATCACTTGTTACCGCTACTTTCAGTGCTTGCAGTTATTACCTTGCTGAAATCCGTTTATCAGAGCCTTCTGCTCCTCGTTGGGTTCGACACTCTTACTTATCGAAAGGACTACGATTGATCCCCTATACTTGTGGGTCATCAGATACATAGACAAAACACTGTCCCTAGTGACCCTCTAGTTGACTAGCTCGTTGATCAAAGATCGTCAAGGTTTCCTGGCCATAGACAAGTGTTGTAATTTGATAACGGGATCACATCATTTGGAGAATGATGTGATGGAGAAGACCCAAACTATAGACGTAGCATATGATCGTGTCATTTTGTTGCTATCATTTTCTACATGTCAAGTATTCATTCCTATGACCATGAGATCATGTAACTCACTAACACCGTAGGAATGCCTTGTGTGTATCAAACGTCACAATGTTACTGGGTGACTATAAAGGTGCTCTGCACGCATCTCCAAAGGTGTTCATTGAGTTAGCATGGATCAAGACTGGGATTTGTCACTCCGTGTGACGGAGAGGTATCTCGGGGCCCACTCGGTAATACAACATCACATACAAGCCTTGCAAGCAATGTGACTAAAGAGTTACTCACGGGATCTTGTATTGCGGAACGAGTGAAGAGACTTGCTGGTAACGAGATTGAAATAGGTATGAAGATACCGACGATTAAATCTCGGGCAAGTAACATACCGAAGGACAAAGGGAATGGTATACGGGATTATATGAATCCTTGACATAGAGGTTCAACCGATAAGATCTTCATAGAATATGTAGGATCCAATATGGACATCTAGGTCCCTCTATTGGATATTGACCGGAGAATGTCTCTGGTCATGTCTGCATGGTATTCGAACCCGCAGGGTCTGCACACTTAAGGTTCGGTGTCGTTTCGGTATAGTTGAGTTATACGTGCTAGTGGCGGAAGTTTTGTTCGGAGTCCCGGATGAGATCCCAGACGTCACGAGGAGTTCTAGAATGGTCCGGAAACGGAGATCGATATATAGGAAGTTGGTATTTGGATTCCGGAAGGATTTCGGGCATTATCGGCAGTATACGAGGAGTGACGAATGGGTACCGGGGGTCCACCAGGTGGGCCCACCACTCCCCAAGAGGGCCACGTGGACTTGATGGTGGCGCAATAGTCCTTCATGGGCTGACTACTGAACCAAAGAAAGCCCATGAGGTAAAAAGTGGAAAACCCAAAAGAGGTGCACAACTTGGGGAGGAGTCCTACTCCAAGTAGGATTGGAGGAGGACTCCTCCTCTCCTAGTTCGGCCGAGCCAAGGGAAGGCTCCCTTGGTGGGCAAGCCTAGCCCTTCCTTCTTCCTATATATACTAGAGGTTTGATGGTTTTTGAGACACAATTTCAGCCACGTGCTACCCTCTCCTCTAGTTTGTAGTTCTTCCCCTTGATTGGATTCCTGTGGTGCTTAGGCGAAGCCCTGCAGGAATGGATCACCACCATCACCGGCGCACCGTCACGCCGCTGGAGAACTCATCCACTTCCCTGTCTCTCTTACTAGATCAAGAAGGCGGAGATCGTCATCGAGATGTACGTGTGCTGAACGCGGAGGTGACGTCCGTTCGGAGCTAGATCGGGAAGGATCGTGGGACGGCGGCGATTTCAATCGCGAAGACGTTCCACTACATCAGCCGCGTTTCTTAATGCTTCCCGCTTAGCGATCTACAAGGGTATGTAGATCTGATCTCCCTCTCATAGATGATCATCACCATGATATGTCTTCATGTGCATAGGAAATTTTTTGTTTCCCTTGCAACGTTCCCCAACAGTGGCATCATGAGCTAGGTTCATGCGTAGATGATATCTCTAGTAGAACACAAAAGAGTTTGTTGGCGTTGATGTTCAATTTGCTGCCCTCCTTAGTCTTTTCTCGATTCGGCGTTATTATTGGATTGAAGCGGCCTGGACCAACCTTACTCGTAAGCTTACGAGAGACCGGTTTCATCGACTAACATGCAACTTGTTGCATAAAGATGACTGGCGGGTGTCTGTTTCTTCAACATCGGATTTGACCGAGGCGGTCATTGGAGAAGGTTAAATAGCAATTTGCATATCACCGTTGTGGCTTTGCGTAAGTAAGATGCGATCATACGAGATACCCATAGCAGCCACGTAAAACATGCAACAACAAATTAAAGGACGTCTAACTTGTTTTTGCAGGGTATGCATGTGATGTGATATGGTCAAAGACATGATGTGATATATTGGATGTATGAGATAATCATGTTGTAATAGTTAAATATCGACTTTCACGTCGATGCTATGGAAACCGGCAGGATCCATAGGGTTGTCTTCAAACTAACTTTTGTGCTTGCAGATGCGTTTACTATATTGCTAGGTAGTAGCTTTAGTAGTAATAGCATAGATAGCACGACAACCTCGTTGGCAGCACAATGATGGAGATCATGATGATGAAGATCATGGTGTGGCACCAGTGACGATGAAGATCATGTCGGTGCTTTGGTGATGGAGATCAAGAAGCACAAGATCATGGCAATATCATGTCACTTATGAATTGCATGTGATGTTAATCCTTTTATGCACCTTATTTTTCTTAGAACGACGGTAGCATTATAAGGTGATCCCTCACTAAAATTTCAAGATAAATTTGTATTCTCCCCGATTGTGCACCGTTGCGATAGTTCGTCGTTTCGAGACACCACGTGATGATCGGGTGCGATAGACTCAACGTTCACATACAATGGGTCCAAAACAGTTGCACACGCGGAAGACAAGAGATCGAAAGGTCGAGCATGAATCATATAGTTGATATCATCAACATGGAGATGTTCACCACTGAAACTATACTCAACTCACGTGATGATCAGACTTGAGTTAGTGGATTTGGATCATGCGCCACTCGAATGACAAGAGGGCTGTCTATTTGAGTGCGAGTTATTAGTAATATGATTAGCTAAACTTAATTATCATGAACATAGTCAAAAGGTCTTTGCAAATAATATTGTAGCTTGTGTTGTAGCTCTACTAATTTTTACATGTTCCAAGAGAAAATTTAGTTGAAACATGATAGCAGCAATTATGCGGACTGGATCCGTAAACTGAGGATTGTCCTCATTGCTGCGCAGAAGGCTTATGTCCTTAAGGCACGGCTCGGTGTGCCGAACCTCGAGCGTCGTGTGAGGATGTTGCGAAAATCTGACATACACGTTTTTGATGACTACGTGACAGTTCTGTGCGTAATGCTTAACGACTTAGAATTGAGGCGCCGAAGACATTTTGAAGGTCATGGAACATATGAGATGTTCCAAGAGATGAAATTGGGATTTCATGCTCGTGCCCTTGTTGACAGGTATGATACCTCTGACAAGATTCTTTGTCTACAAAGTAAGGGAGAAAAACTCAATCATTGAGCATGTACTCAGATTGTCTGAGTGCTACAATCGCTTGAATCGAGTGGGAGATAATCTTCTAGATGAGATAGTGATGGTTCTCCAAAGTCACTGCCACCAAGCTACTAGAGCTTTGTGATGGACTATAACATATCAGGGATAGATATAATGATCCTTGAGGTATTCGCGATGTTTGACACCGCGAAAGTAGAAATCGAAAGGGAGCATCAATTGTTGATGGTTAGTAAAACCACTAGTTTCAAGAAGGGCAAGGGCGAAAAGGGATACTCCATGAAACGGCAAACCAGTTGCTGCTCTGGTGAAGAGACCCAAGGTTGAACCCAAACCCGAGACTAAGTGCTTCTGTAATGAGGGGAACAGTCACTGAAGAGAAACTACCCTAGATACTTGGTAGATGAGAAGGCTGGCAAAGTCGAAAGAAGTATGTTGGATATACATGATATTGATGTGTACTTTACTAGTACTCCTAGTAGCACGAGGGTATTAGATACCGTTTCGGTTGCTTAGTGTTAGTAACTCGAAATAAAAGTTATGGAATAAATGGAGACTAGCTAAAGCGAGGCGACGATATGTGTTTGAAGTGTTTCCAAGGTTGATGTGATCAAATATCGCACGCTCCCTCTACCATCGGGATTAGTGTTAAACCTAAATAATTGTTATTTGGTGTTTACATTGAGAATGTACATGATTAGATCGTGTTTATTGAAATACAATTATTCATTAAAAGAGAATAATGGTTATTGTATTTGCTTGAATAAAAACCTACAATGGTTTATTGAATCTCGATCGCAGTGATACCCATGTTCATAATATTGATGCCAAAAGGTACAAAGTAGTAATGATAGTACCACTTACTTGTGGAACTGCCACTTGAGTTATATTGGTATAAAATGCATGAAGGAGCTCCATGCTAATGGATCTTTGTACTCACTCATTTTTGAAACGTTTGAGACAAGCAAACCATGCCTATTGGTATAAACGCATGAAGAAACTCCATGCAGATGGATCGTTTGGACTAACTTGATTTTGAATCACTTGAGACCTGCAAATCATACCACATGGGTAAGATGATTGAAGGTCTCATTTTTCCAGTGAGATTGAACAAGAAAGTAACTTGGTGGAAGTAATACATTTTGATGTGTGCAGTCCAATGAGTGCTGAGGCAGGCAGTGCATATCGTTATGTTCTTACTTCACGGACGATTTGAGTAGATACAAGAGTATTTGCTTGATGAATCACAAGTCTGAAATTTTGAAAAGTTCAAGATATTTCAGAGTGAAGATCGTCGTGACAATATGATAAATGTCTATGATATGATCATAGAGATGAATATCTAAGTTGCGAATTTGGTATACAGTTAAGACAATGTGGAAATTGTTTTTGCAACTCATGCCACTTGGAGAACCATAGTGTGATGGTGTGTCCGAATGTCATAGCCGCGCCCTATTGGATATAGCACATACTATGTTGTCTCTTATCGAAATACCACTATCGTTTTGGGTTAGGCATTCACTTTAAATAGGGCACCACGTAATTCCATTGAGATGAAAACGTATGAACTATGGTTTGGAGAAACCTAAGCTGTCGTTTCTTAAAAGTTTGGGGCTACGGCGCTTATGTGAACAAGTTTCAGTCTGATAAGCTCGAACCCAAAGCTGATAAATGCATCTTCATAGAATACCCAAAACAGTTGGGTACATCTCCTATCTCAGATCCGGAAGCAAAGTGTTTCTTTCTAGAAACGGGTCCTTTCTCGAGAAAAAGATTCTCTCAAAGGAATTGAGTGGGAGGATGGTGGAAACTTGATGAGGTTGTTGAACCGTCACTTCAACCAGTGTGTCGCAGGGCGCAGGAAGTTGTTCCTATGGCGCCTACAACAATTGAAGTGGAAGCTAATGATAGTGATCATGAAACTTCGGATCAAGTTACTACAAACCTCGTAGGTCGACAAGGCCACGTACTGCTACAGAGTGGTACGGTAACCCTGTCTTGGAGGTCATGTTGTTGGACAACAATGAACCTATGAGCTATGGAGAAGCAATGATGGGCCCGGATTCCGGCAAATGGCCGGAGGCCATGAAATCCGAGAGAGGATCCATGTATGAAAACAAAGTGTAGACTTTGGAAGAACTACTTGATGGTCATAAGAATATTAAGTACAGATGGATCTTTTAAAGGAAGACAAACGATGATGGTGAAAAGTCACCATTAAAAGCTTGACTTATCACAAAGATGTTTCCGACAAAGTTCAAAGAGTTGACTATGATGAGACTTTCTCACTCGTAGCGATGCTAAAAGACTGTTGGAATTATGTTAGCAGTTGCTGCATTATTTATGAAATATTGCACATAGGGTGTCAAAACATTGTTTCCTCGACGGTTTCCTTGAGGAAAGGTTGTATGTGATATAACGACAAGGTTTTGTCGATCCTAAGGATGCTAACAAGTATGCAAGCTCCAGCGATCCTTCTATGGACTGGTGCAAGCATCTCAAAGTTGGAATATACGCTTTGATGAGATGATCAAAGATTTTGGGTTTATACGAGGTTTATGAGAAACTTGTATTTCCAAAGAAATGAGTGGGAGCACTATAGAATTTCTGATAAGTATATGTGGTTGACAACTTGTTGATCGGAAATAATGTAGAATTTATTGAAAGCATAAAGGGTTGTCTGAAAGGTGTTTTTCAAAGGAAAACCTGGATGAAGCTACTTGAACATTCAGCATCAAGGTCTATGGAGATAGATCAAGATGCTCAATAAGAACTTTCAACGAAATACATGCCCTTACAAGTTTTTGATGGAGTTCAAAATAGATCGGCAAAGAAGGAGTTCTTGGTTGTGTTGTAAGGTGTGAATTTGAGTAAGACTCAAAGCTCGACCATCGCAGAAAAAAGAGAAAGGATGAAGGTCGTCCCCTATACATTAGTCGTAGGCTCTATAGTATGCTATGTTGTGTACAACACCTCATGTGTGCCTTGCCATGAATCTGTCAAGGGGTACAGAAGTGATCCAGGAATGGATTCCTGGACAACGGTCAAAATTTATCCTTGGTAACTAGTGGACTAAGGATTTTTTTCTCAATCATGGAGGTGATTAAAGAGTTCGTCGTAAAGAGCTACGTCGATGCAAGCTTTGACACTAGTCCGAACAACTATGAGTAGTAAACCGGATTCGTATAATGGAGCATTCATTTGGAATAGTTCCAAATGGTGCGTGGTAGCAGAATCTATAGGATGAAATAGAGATTTGTAAAGCACACGTGGATCTAAAAGGTTCAGACATGTTGACTAAAACCTCTCTCACAAGCAAGATATGATCAAACCCCATGGGTGTTAGGTTCATTGCAATCACATAGTGATGTGAACAAGATTATTGACTCTAGTGCAAGTGGGAGACTGTTGGAAATATGCCCTAGAGGCAATAATAAATTAGTTATTTTTTTGTTCATAATAATCGTTTATTATCCTTGCAAGAATTGTATCGATTGGAAACTCAAATACATGTGAGGATACATAGATAAAACACTGTCCCTAATGAGCCTCTAGTGACTAGATCGTTGATCAAAGATTGTCAAGGTTTCCTGGCCATAGGCAAGTGTTATCACTTGATAACGGGATGACATCATTAGGAGAATGATGTGATGGACAAGACCCAAACTATAAATGTAGCATATGATCGTGTCATTTTGTTGCTATTGATTTCGGCATGTCAAGTATTCATTCCTATTAACATGAGATCATGTAACTCATTAACACCGGAGGAATGCCTTGTGTGTATCAAACGACACAACGTTACTGGGTGACTATAAAGGTGCTCTACATGCATCTCCGAAGGTGTCCATTGAGTTAGCATAGATCAAGACTCTGATTTGTCACTCCGTGTGACAGAAATGTATCTCGGGGCCCACTCAGTAATACAACATCACATACAAGCCTTGCAAGCAATGTGACTAAAGAGTTAGTCAGGGGATCTTGTATTGCAAAACGAGTAAAGAGACTTGTCGGTAACGAGATTGAAATAGGTATGAAGATACCGACGATCGAATCTCGGGCAAGTAACATACCGAAGGACAAAGGGAATGGCGCTATACGGGATTATATGAATCCTTGACATAGATGTTCAACCGATAAGATTTTCATAGAATATGTAGGATCCAATATGGACATCCAAGTCCCGCTATTGGATATTAACCGGAGAATGTCTCAGGTCATTTATGCATAGTTCTCAAACCCGCAGGGTCTGCTCACTTAAAGTTTGGTGACGTTTCGGTATAGTTGAGTTATAGGTGCTGGTGACCGAACTTTTATTCGGAGTCCCGAATGAGATATCGGACATCACGAGGAGTTCCGGAATGGTCCGAAAACGAAGATTGATATACAGGAAGTTGGTATTTGGATTCCGGAAGGATTTCGGGCATTACCGACAGTGTACCGGGAGTGACGAATGGGTACCGGTGGTCCACGAGGTGGGCCCATGATACGTCTCAAACGTATCTATAATTTTTGATGGTTTCACGCTGTTATCTTGCCTTCTTTGTATGTTTTATGTATCTTTTTATATATTTTTTGGGACTAACTTATTGATTCAGTGCCAAGTGCTAGTTCTTGTTTTTTTGTGTTTTTGACTCTTTTCAGATCTGATTTTGGAACGGAGTCCAAACAAAAGAAAAACCCCGAAATGATTTTTCCCGAAGGGAAGAAGTCCAGGGGGCTTTGGGGCCAAGCCACGTCGGCTCCAGGGAGCCCACAAGCCCCCACTCCGCCACCAGGGGGAGGAGGCGGTGGGCAGGCTTGTGGCCTCCCTGGCCACCCCCTCACCTTGGTCTTGCGCCTATATATTCCCAAATATTCCGCAAAAAATCAGGAGAGCCTCGAAAATACTTTTCCGCCGCTGCAAGCTTCCGTTTCCGCGAGATCTCATCTGGAGACCCTTCCCGGCGCCCTGCCGGAGAGGACTTTGGAGGTGGAGGGCTTCTTCATCATCATCATCGCCCCTCCAATGACTCGTGAGTAGTTCACTTCAGACCTACGGGTCCGTAGTTAGTAGCTAGATGGCTTCTTCTCTCTCTTGGATCTTCAATACAAAGTTCTCCATGATCTTCATGGAGATCTATCCGATGTAATCTTCTTTGGCGGTGTGTTTGTCGAGATCCGATGAATTGTGGACTTGTGATCAGATTATCTGTGATATATATTTGAGTCTTTGCTGATTTCTTATATGCAAGATTTGATATCCTTGTAAGTCTCTCCGAGTCTTGGGTTTTGTTTGGCCAACTAGATCTATGATTCTTGCAATGGGAGAAGTGCTTGGTTTTGGGTTCTGCCATGTGGTGACCTTTCCAAGTGACAGTAGGGGCAACAAGACACACATCAAGCAGTTGCCATCAATGGTAAAAAGATGGGGTTTTTATCATTGGTTTGAGATTATCCCTCTACATCATGTCATCTTGTTTAAGGCGTTATTCTGTTCTTATTGACTTAATACACTAGATGCATGCTGGATAGCGGTCGACGTGTGGAGTAATAGTAGTAGATGCAGAAACTATCGGTCTACTTGTTTCGGACGTGATGCCTATAGAAATAATCATTGCATAGATATCGTCATGACTCTGCACAGTTCTATCAATTGCTCGACAGTAATTTGTTCACCCACCGTCTACTTGCTTCCATGAGAGAAGCCACTAGTAAACACTGCGGCCCCCGGGTCTATTCACATCCATCGTTTACAACTCCGCTTTTACTTTGCTTTGTTACTTTGTTGCTTTCAGTTCTCACTTGGCAAACAATCTATAAGGGATTGACAACCCCTTCACAGTGTTGGGTGCAAGCTTTTTGTGTTTGTGCAGGATCTTGAGATACTCTTCCGCCGGATTGATACCTTGGTTCTCAAACTGAGGGAAATACTTACCGTCGCTGTGCTACATCATCGTTTCCGCTTTGATGGAACACCAACGCAAGGCTCCAAGGCCACAGGGGAAATCATTTGCATACTTTCCAAGGAAGTCCCTTAAGGCGTAGCCGCAGCTGAAGGATTCCTGGTGTCGTCGACACAACTATTTCTGGCGTCGTTGCAAGGGATACACAGCAGCCATCAGCCCACCAATCCCCAAGAGGGCCACGTGTACTTGATGGTGAAGCAATAGTCCTTGATGGGCTTACTAGTCAACCAAAGAAATCCCATGAGGTAAAAAGTGGAAAAACCAAAAGAGGTGGACAACTTGGGGAGGAGTCCTACTCCAAGTAGGATTGGAGGAGGACTCCTCCTCTCCTAGTTCGGCCGAGCCAAGGGAAGGCTCCCTTGGTGGGAAAGCCTAGCCCTTCCTTCCTCCTATATATACTAGAGGTTTGAGGGTTTTTGAGACACAATTTCAGCCATGTGCTACCCTCTCCTCTAGTTTGTAGTTCTTCCTCTAGATCGGACTTCTGCGGTGTTTAGGCGAAGCCATGCAGGAATAGATCACCACCATCACCGGCGTGTCGTCACGCTGCTGGAGAACTCATCTACTTCCCCGTCTCTCTTGCTGGATCGCGAAGGCGGAGATCGTCATCAAGCTCTACGTGTGCTGAATGCGGAGGTGTCGTCCATTCGGTGCTGGATCGAGACAGATCGTGGGACGGCGGCGATTTGGATCGCGAAGATGTTCCACTACATCAACCGCGTTTCTTAATGCTTCCCACTTAGCGTTGTACAGAGGTATGTAGATCCGATCTTCCTCTCGTAGATGATCATCACCATGATAGGTCTACATGTTTGTAGGAAAATATTTGTTTCCCATGCAAAGTTCCCCAACAGCCTCCTCAGGACCGTCATACGTCTCCAACATATCTATAATTTTTTATGGTTCCATGCTATTATCTTGTCAAACTTTGGATGTTTTGTATGCCTTTTATATCTTTTTTGGTACTAACTTATTAACTCAGTACCTAGTGCCAGTTCCAGTTTTTTCCGTGTTTTTGACCCTTTTCAGAGGAGGATTTTAAACGGTGTCCAAACGGAATAAAACTTCCGAAAAGATTTTTTCCGGAACAGAAGATACGCACGAGACTTGAGAACCAAGGCAGGGGCCACCAGGGGACCCCACAAGCCCCCTAGGCGCGGCCAGGGGGCGCCTAGCAGGCTTGTGGGCCCCGTGTGGCTCGTCTGCCCTACCTCTTCCGCCTATAAATTCAGAAAAATTCCAAAACTGCGTGAGAGATCCACGAAAATACTTTTCCGTCGCCGCAAGCTTCTGTCTCCGCAAGATCCCATCTGGGGCACGTTCTGGTGCCTTGTCGGAGGGGGGATTCGGATACGGAGGGCTTCTTCATCAACACCATGACCTCTCCGATGATGCGTGACTAGTTCACCATAGACCTTCGGGTCCATAGCTAGTAGCTAGATGGCTTCTTCTCTCTCTTGGATCTTCAATACAAAGTTCTCCATGATCTTCATGGAGATCTATCCGATGTAATCTTCTTTTGTAGTGTGTTTGTCGAGATCCGATGAATTGTGGATTTATGATGAGATTATCTATGAATCTTATTTGAGTTTCTTCTGATCTCTTCTATGCATGATTTCATATCCTTGTAATTCTCTTCGAGTTGTGGGTTTTGTCTGGCCAACTTGATCTATGATTCTTGCAATGGGAGAAGTGCTTGGTTTTGTGTTCATACCATGCGGTGACCTCACCTAGTGACAGAAGGGGTAGCGACGCACGCATCGTGTTGTTGCCATCAAGGGTAAAAAGATGGAGTTTTCATCATTGGTTTGAGTTTATCCCTCTACATCATGTCATCTTGCTTAAAGCGTTACTCTGTTCGTCATGAACTCAATACACTAGATGCATGCTGGATAGCAGTCCATATGTGGAGTAATAGTAGTAGATGCAGAAAGTATCGGTCTACTTGTCTCTGACGTGATGCCTATATGTATGATCATTGCATTATATATCGTCATGACTTTGCGCGGTTCTATCAATTGCTCGACGGTAATTTGTTCACCCACCGTATTATTTGCTATTTTGAGAGAAGTATCTAGTGAACACTATGGCCCCCGGGTCTACTTCACACCATATTTTCAGCCTTCAAATTTTACTTCATTGCACTTTCCGCCTTCAGATCTCACTTTGCAATTAATCTTGAAGGGATTGACAACCCCTTTATAGCGTTGGGTGCAAGCTCTTTTGTGTTTGCGCAGGTACTCTGGACTTGGCGCGATTCTCCTACTGGATGATACCTTGGTTCTCAAACTGAGGGAAATACTTACTACTCCTGTGCTGCATCGCTCTTTCCTCTTCAAGGGAAAAACCAACGCAATCTCAAGAGGCAGCAGAAGGATTTCTGTCGCTGTAGCAGACCCCTCCGGAGCGGCGGATATTCCGAGGTAGGTCCGGGCCTCAGGAGTCAAGGGTGATGCCAGGAAAGGACAGGCGCGCAGACGAGAGGACGGGAGAGTTTCCCCTTTGGTGCAAAGGAGGCGGGAGCGTATAGGTTTCCCGAAGGCATCTTCCAAAGATTTCCCTTCTGGCGCAACAAAGCCACAGTGTCCCACCGGTAGGGAAAATGTCATCCACGGGACCGTCTGTGCGGCACGGACAGTTACTTTGGAGGCGAAGACCATCTTTGGGCAGGGGAGCATGTTCCCAGGTTCCCCTTCAAAATTGGCCGCTGGAGGATACTTGAGAAGAGAGTGTTGAACGGCAGAACAACACACTTAGTCGCTCAGCCTCCGGAGGCCCAAGAACACTGTACTAACTCATCCATCACCTCCGTGAGAGGCAATCCACCAAAAGCAGGAGTAGGGATTTTCGCTTCGCCGCAGCCCGAACCTGGGTAAACTGTTGTGTTTTGTGTTCTAGTGAGTCCTTCATCGTTCCCATCGAGTAGTGAGTTAGGCGAGGCGGAGAAAGGAAGATCTTCGTACACGCCCTAGTGTTCGAATCCTAAGGGTTTTGCGAAGCTCGAAATCCGACATTTGGCGCGCCAGGTAGGGGTGTGTCGAGGTTTCCTCCAAGCTCCGTGCTCACCATGCTCCACGGCTCCGATGGGTGATGCTCGTCGGGTACGCGCACAACACCACGCCACCCGCATCGCCCAGACCGCGCCCGACGGTGCTGCCGGCACGCCCCGGTCGCCGTCACACGTGGTGATCGCTTCCACTGGCCCGGAAGCTCAAGAACAACAGGGCTCCTCCCAGTCGGTGACCGCGTAGGTTGACTCCCGCACCGCCACGCCGTCGCTTGCCAGGCCTTCGGGGTTGGCATCACGCGCTCGGCTAGAGATGCCCCACAGCCGCCGCACGCTTGCCATGGCCACCATTTGCTTCGTTACCGGCCTGCTCCAGACCGCCACAATGACTGGCTCCATCGCATCGAGGAACTCATCGCCGCCCCCGGTGACTCACGGTGCTCTCCTGCTCGCTCCGGCCCCACCCATCCCTAACGAACAACGAGGAGCAAGACGCACCACCCCCGCCTCCGTGATGTCTCGCGGACCCCGAGCCCAGGCAGGAAGCACGACCCCGTGCTCGGCCTCATGAACCCAGGGCGGGGCCCTGGGATGAAGCAAGCTGCCAGATGATCCCACGACCCCGCGCCAACGCGTGTGCGCCACTCGCGTTGCGGATCTCGCGCCCGAAACGCGCCCCACTTGAGGCAGACCCTATGGAACAACAAGACCCGACAGCCGCCGCGTCTACCGTTCCCGTTGGACCGGTGGGGTGCTTCGCCATCGCCCCAGAGATCTACCCCGTCGTGTGGCCCTGCAAGTTCAAGCCCGACCTGCCCCCACGTTACGATGCCACCCAAGACTCGACTAAGTTCCTGCAACTCTACACGCTCAGCATCAAGGCGACAGGAGGAGGCGACAAGATCATGGCGTGCTGGTTCCTGATGGCGCTCAAGGGCGGCGTGCTCTCATGGCTCCTCAACCTCGCGAAGGAGTCCATCACCTCCTGGGACGGCCGGCGCGAGCGCTTCATCACCAACTTCAAGGGCACTCGCGACCGTGCTCCCACCGTAGATGACCTGCGGCGCTTCAAGCAGCAGGAGGGAGAGACCATGCACAAGTTCATACAGCGTTTCACTGTCATGCGCCTCAAGATCCCCAAGGCATCGGTCGAGGCCGTCATCTCAGCTTTCTTTGACAGAGTCATCGACCTCATGAGCCCGCCATGAAAGATGAAATGAGCACCGCACTGGAGATGTTCAACTTGGCAAGCAAGTGCACCAAGGCGGAAGAACGACGCCTATCGCTCCTCGGGCCCTAGGCGGCGGACCTAGAAGTGAAGAAAGCCGAAGCCAAGGAGGTGAAGCGCAAGGCCCCCGCGGTGCTTGCCGCCGAGCCTGAGGCGAAGCATACCCAAGGGGGAGAGCGCCCATCCGGAGGAGGGCCAACGTGTATCTTCCATGGAACCAGCGGCCATGACACCTCTGAATGTCAAGAACTACGTTTGGTTCGTGCCGAGCACTTCAACAGGCGCCCCGTACGGTTCGACACAAGCCCTGGGCACGGAGGAGGCCGCAATGGGGGCCGCTGGGATGATCGTGAGCCGCGTCACGGGTGGCGTTACCAACCTCAGGAGGACCCCTGGTGTGGCCAGCCTCACGAGGACCGCCGTCGTGATAATCCTCAGGAGGGGCAGCGACGCGGCCAACCTCGTGAGGCTTGCCCTCGGGAGGCCGGGCTGCCCCCGCTGCCTCCGCAGCCCAGGATCAGGGATGAAGACAGGCAAGACGACGGGGCTGGGGGCTTCCAGCACTAGTAGAAAATGGCCCATTTGTCCCGGTTCCAGAGGCCCATTAGCCCCGATTCTTGAACCGGGACTAAATGGTCGGGACTAAAGCCCAAAACCTTTAGTCCCAGTTCGCTTACGAACCGGGACCGAATGGTCTCCACGTGGCCGCTACGGGGCGCCTCGGCAGGAAGGCCTTTAACCAACCAGGACAGCATGGCATCCACGCGTCAGCATCTGGCCGGAGCTGGGGTTTTTGTTTTTTTTCAATGGGGGCGGGTGGGTGGGGGTTGGAGGGTTAAATTAGTGGTTTCATATTGTGTTAGCTAGCTAATAGAGAGAAGTGTCCTCTCTTTCTCCGTGCTTGGTCGACGCTAGCTACTATACATATAGAGAGAACATGACGCTAGCTAATAATAAAATGAAGGAAACCATTTACAATCCTTAACATCTTTTACAATATAACAACTTTTACAATGCCTAACATCATCTACCTAAGATCCAATCACAAATAGCTCAGATGGTATTCTCCGTCTTTAGGTATGACGTGGTCAAGAAAGAATCCCGCCAATTCCTCTTGAATTGCTCGTATGCCATCATCTGGTAGGGGTTCATCCCGCTTCTTCCATATCTAATTTAAAGAAGGGGGTCAATACATGCATATATATGAATAAAACTCAACAATTGATGGTAATAAATAAAATAAAATTGTGAATATTATTTACGTACTTCAAATTGTTCGTCAGAGATGCCCCGCCCAGAGGTCAAGAGGCGAATGAACTCGCATACGTAGTATGCACATTTGACAGTCATAACTACCTGGTACAAGCACTTTATGAGAATAGAGTTCAATCAAACTGATAAGCAAGCATGGTAATGATATATTGATGAAAATTTGAATCAATTAGAGATGCGCGGAACTAGTTAGTACTACTTACTGGTGGGTGCATAAATTGCAACTTTTTGTTTAGACCGGGAGCCTTTTTGGTGAACTTCTTCCAAACCGTGCCATGCAAAGAAAATTATTACTTGATATCTCGAAATTAACGAAGGTTGCATGCCGGTATGGTCCCGGTATTGACTGAACTTACTTATTGAGCATTGCAATCATGTCCGCATAATCCTTGGGATCTTTATGTCTCGAGTCTAAGACAATTACTTTTGCCCCATCAGTCCTAAACGATAGCATAATAAAGTGGTAACTGTGCATGCATATATAACTCATCAATTACATTTACTTAACCTCGATTAAGCGAAACCGAGTATATAAAGAAGACAGTAACACTCACTTGAAGTTGTAAGCAAAGAATATTTCCCTTTTGTTTTGATTTGCAAGCAACGACTTTAGCAACTTAACCTTGGTTTCTTTGGTTTCATTTCATACCAACAATACATTTACCGTTTCTGGGCTAATGAACCCAACGTTGAAGATTCCTCCTTTTTTTAATTCGACGATCTTCAATCTGCATATTATATGCAGTGAGGATAATTATAGATACATGCAATGAACGAGCTGAGCTAGAGACTTAACTCTAGAATTAATACTTACAAACAGTAGGAAGTCAGGAGTTGTTTGTCGAGGGCCAATTGATTGTATAACTGAAATAACTCCTCAAATTGAACAAGCATCACTAAAGCTCCAATGAAATTGTGATGTTTTTTCACTCTCATATAGATAGAGTATTTCCTGGTCTCCCTGAAGATGTTCATGTATCACTCATGCAATTCGTGCATCCTCGATGTTAGAGGAAGATGACCAGGTTTGATGAGAGGCTTCCCGAGCATGTATTCATATGTTTCTTTATTTGTTACCTCCGCTATCTCAAAAATTACTGAATCGTTCACGTAATCACCAGGATTGGTACCGGGCAGCAACCCCAAATCATTAGCAACGACGATATCGCTAGACACCTTGAGTGAGGGGCACGATTGCTTCTTCTGTTGGACGAGCTGGGGAATTGTTTTCCCACTTCTTCTTTTTGCTAACATTGCATCACTGCTAGCCGCCAGAGCGGCGGCGGAGTCTGTCTTCTGCTTGAGAGAAGGAGGAGGAGGCGGCAACTTTCTTACTTGTGTAATTTTGGCGGAGCGGTGATGACGTTTGCCTTCCGCCATTGCGGAGGAGGCGGACTGCTCTGACGCGCCTGAGGAGGATCCGAAGGAGGAGGACTGCTCGGATGCGCCTGAGGAGGAGCCGAAGGAGGAGGACTGCTATGACGCGCCTGAGGAGGAGCCGAAGGAGGAGGACTGCTCCGACGCGCTGGAGGAGGATCCGAAAGAAGGAGGCGGAGTGCTCCCACGCGCCGGAGGAGGAGCCGAAGAAGGAGGCGGACTGCTCCGACACGCCGGAGGAGGAGTCGAAGAAGGAGGCAGAGTGCCCTCACGCGCCGAAGGAGGAGCCGAAGAAGGAGGCGGACTGCTCTGACGCGCTTGTGGAGGAGTCGAAGAAAGAGGCGGAGTACCCTCACGCGCCAGAGGACGATCCGAAGAAGAAGGCGGAGTGCCCTCATGCGTCGGAGGATCCGGAGTGCCCTGATCATTCGCCGGAGGATGATGAGGAGTGCCCTGATCAGTCACCGGACCAGGATGAGGAGTGCCCTGATCACTCGCCGGAGGAGGAGGCATCTAGTTTGGAAGCTTGAAGTACTCCTTCGGCCATAGACATGTACTCATGAAAGCATGAACCGGCTTATTCTCATCTTCACCTGTAGGGTGGTCAAGCTCGAGCTGCTCGAATCCCTCATTTACTTCATCCACCATCACAACAGCAAAGCCACGTGGAATCGGAAGGCAGTGAAAAGTTCCTTTGAATTGAGGAGGTGCAACAACACCGATAGCAGCCTTGAAAGTGAGGTTCCGGCATTTCGTCAAAATCTCGCAAGGTTGAGACTCCGTGATAGTATCCACGGGGTAGCTAGGAGCCGAGAAGTCAGGGTGAACAAGCTCCGTGGAAACCATGTTGCTTCTCCGCTGAGATGGCGGGGTAAATTCTGGGGTAGTTTCGTGCCGCTGAGATGGTTGGTCAGCATCTTGCTGGCTCTCAAGTTCCTCTAGAATTTGTAGTCTTGCATTGATCTTCTGCATGTCGCTCAGCTCCGATTTCCTCTTTCTCGCTCGGCTTCTGTAACCAGCTGGATCGGGAAACCCATCCTTCCACGGAACAGCGCCTGGTGTGCCTCGTGTTCGTCCAAGGTGCTCAGCATTCCCTAGGGACTTAGTCAGCTTGTCCTTCTGTCTTTCGGGAAAGAACGCCCCTTCCTGCGCTGCAGTGATACACTGCTGAAGCTTGTCGATGGGTGTTGCAAGTTTCTCATTCGTCCAAAAACACTCCCCTGTTTGAGGGTCCAAAGTACCCCCAACGCCGAAGAATCAATTCCTAGAATGGTAGGGCCAGTTCCATGTCTGTGGTTGGACCCCTTTAGCAATGCGGTCATTCTCAGCTTTGTCCCACAACGGACGGCCTTTGAGGTAGTCACCTGACCCCGTGTGATGGTGATACTGACTCTTTGCAACATTGTTCTTGTTTCTCTCTGAGATTTCCTTACTCTTGTCCGATGTCATGTAGGCCACAAATGCGGGCCAGTGATCTCTCATCTTCTCAAATCGGCAGACGAATTCTGGAGTCTTCCCTTTGTCAACATACTTTGATTTCAACTCTTTCTTCCACCTCCTGAATAGTTTTGTCATCTTCTTAAGAGCACACACTTTGACCGGATTCTCTATAACTGGCTTATTCGGATCCTCCTCTGGTGGTAGGGTGAAATTTTCCTTCAACGCGGTCCAACGATCATCTTTCAGCCTATCGGTGACATAATCACCTTCAGGGACGTTGTCGCCCTTAGGCTTATTCCATTGCTTGATGCTGATCCGGATGTTGTCCCAGACAATAGCTCCACACTAAGCAGAAAATGCGTCCCTGGTCCACTTGGGTTCAATCAGTAGGCCATCGTTCGAGAGTTCTGTGATCGTGAACTTTTGATCCTTGCCCAACCTTCTCGCCGGGCCTCGTCTCATTACCGAAGCTTGGCTCGATCCGGACTTTTCAACAGCTTCGTTCTCCGTTCGGTCACGGGAGCCGTCATCATGGCCTCCTTCCTCCGGGATTCGGTAGTCACTGAAGCCATCATGATAATGTCCTTCCTCCTCCATTGTTCGATCACCAAAGCTGTAATCCTCTCCTTCTGGACCATCGATGTCGCTAAGCAAAAAATCGACATTACCGTCGCCGTGGATTAGATCCCCCAAAATTTGTTCTTTGTCCATGTCTCTTGGAATATCCATTTTTCTGCAAATATTACAAAGTGGGGGAAGCCCTTTATACATAATCCCAAATATTAACATAAAAACTTAATTTATAACTTAATCTAATCTAAATATTTTTATAATTTTAATAACTTTATTTGCTATTGTAACTTAATCTAATCTAAATATTTTTATAATTTTTATAACTTGTGTCACATAGGGGAGTTCAAAAATGTACCCAACATATTCTAATACAACTAAAATACACACACATGGATTCCCAATTAGACTACGTCTTCTCACACACATGAATTCACAAATAGGGACATGGAGATCGATGGACGTGCTACCGGTGCGTGCACGGGCGACGACGGCGGGCTTCGGAATGACGACGGGCGACGAGCGACGACAACGACGGCGATGGGCTCGGGGGCTACGGCGACGACGACGACGAGCGGCGACGGGCGACGACGACGACGGTGATAGGCTCAGGGGCGGCGACGATGGTGCGACGATGACGGCAAGACGATGGGCTCAGGGATGACGGCGACGATGATGGGCTCGGGGACGATAATGGGCTCAGGATCGAAGGCGACGATGATGGGCTCGGGGGCGGCGGCGACAGCAACGACGACGGGCTCGGGAGCGACGACGATGGTGTTGGGCTCGGGGCGACGACGGGCTTGTGAGCAACGGCGACGGGCTCGTGGAGGAGGCGCGGGCCGGCGGCGATGGGCTCGGGTGCGACGAAGACGAAGAGAGAACGGGGGGATGTAAGTTGGTGGAAATTTCGACAACTCCCGCAATATACGAACACCTTTATTCTGGTTGGTGGGTCAAACCGGGACCAAAGCATCACTTTAGTCCCGGTTTGTTACACCAATCGGGACTAAAGGTCAATTTCGACAACTCCCGCAATATATCTGAAACTTTTGGTTTCGGTTGGTGGCACGAACCAGGACCAAAGCCACACTTCAGCTAGCCCAAAAGGGCGGGAAGAAGAGTACTTTCGTACCGGTTGGTGGCTACAACCGGGCAAAAGGTCCGTCTGCCCATTTGATATTTTTCATACATTTACTGTTTTTTTTAGCTAAATGACCCTTAAATGGAAAAGCACTACAAATGAACTCTGAAAATGTTGAAAGTTGGCATGGTATCATCATTTCACCCACATAGCATGTGCTAAAAAGTTGAGAGGGTTGCGGCAAAAACTGGATGCACATCGTGTACAAAACAGACAATCTCTTTCAAAGTATTAGGGTTTCATACGAAAACTCATCTGTTACAATGGGATTTTATTTTTTAACTTATTTGAACTCTAGACTTTTTGTGTGTTCAAAATGCACCATTCAAAGACACATCATCAATTTTCAACTATTTCTGACTTCATTTGGTATTTTTGATGCATTTATTGGTTTTTTTAGCTAAATGACCCTTAAATTGAAAAGCACTACAAATGAACTCTGAAAAGGTTGAAAGTTGGCATGGTATCATCATTTCACCCACATAGAATGTGCTAAAAAGTTGAGAGGGTTGCGGAAAAAATTGGATGCACTTTTTGTACAAAACGGACAATCTCTTTCGAAGTATGAGGGTTTCATACAAAAACTCATGTGTTACAAATGTATTTCATTTTTTGAACTTATTTGAACTCCAGACTTTTTGTGTGTTCAAGATGCACCACTCAAAGCCACATCATCGATTTTCAATTATTTCTGACTTCATTTGTTATTTTTCATGCATTTACTGATTTTTTTTAGCTAAATGACCCTTAAATTGAAAAGCACTACAAATGAACTCTGAAAAAGTTGAAAGTTTACATGGTATCATAATTTCACCCACATAGCATGTGCTAAAAAGTTGAGAGGGTTGCGGCAAAAACTGGATGAACTTCGTGTACAAAACGCACAATCTCTTTCGAAGTATCACGGTTTCATACGAAAACTCATCTGTTACAAAGGGATTTCATTTTTTGAACTTATTTCTTTGCTTGTGTTATTTTCTTATTACGCCGTAAATAGGGATAATCTGCATCGTTTAACAGGGTGCTTGGGTCACCCTTGACTTTGAAGGGAGGAATTTCATGAAACCTTTCATAATCTTCAAACATGTCTCTCTTGCCCTCCAATCCCACGATGTCTCTTTTTCCTGAAAGAACTATGTGGCACTTTGGCTCATCGTATGATGTATTCGCTTCCTTATATTTTCTTTTTCTCGGTTTGGTAGACATGTCCTTCACATAGAAAACCTGCGCCACATCATTGGCTAGGACGAATGATTCCTCTGCGTGCGCAAGATTGTTCAGATCCACTGTTGTCATTCCGTACTATGGGTCTATCTGTACCCCGCCTCCTGACAGATTGACCCATTTGCACTGAAATAAAGGGACCTTCAAATCATGTCCATAGTCAAGTTCCCATATGTCCACTATGTAACCATAATATGTGTCCTTTCCCCTGTTCGTTGCTGCATCAAAGCGGACACCATTGTTTTGGTTGGTGCTCTTTTGATCTTGGGTGATCGTGTAAAATGTATTCCCATTTATCTCGTACACTTGGTAAGTCAATACAGTCAAAGATGGTCCCCTGGCCAACGAGTACAGCTCATCAGAAACAGTGTTGTCACACATGAGATGTTATTGCAACCAACTGCCGAAAGTCCTCATGTGTTCAAATATAATCCAGTCGTCACACTGCTCCGGGTGTATGGAGCTCAGAATATTCTTGTGTTAATAGACATACGGGGTCACCAAGGTAGAATTATGTAGAACTGTGTAGTGTGCTTGAGACAAAGAATGCTCGTCCGTACATATTATTGAGTCCGCTCCTAGTGTGCCTTTTCTAGTCAGTCTCCCCTTATACTGCGATTGAGGGAGACCAATCTTCTTAAGGTCAGGAATGAAGTCAACACAAAACCCAATGACATCCTCTATTTGATGGCCCATGGAGATGCTTCCTTCTGGCCTAGCGCGGTTATGAACATATTTATTTAAGACTCCCATGAACCTCTCAAAGGGGAACATATTCTGTAGAAATACACGGCCCAGAAAGTCAATCTCGTCGACTAGATGAACTAGGACGTGTGTCATGATATTGAAGAAGGATAGTGGGAACACCAGCTCAAAACTAACAAGTATTTGCACCAAATCACTCCTTAACCTAGGCAGGATTACTGGATCGATCACCTTGTGAGAGATTGCATTGAGGAATGCACATAGCTTCACAATGGCTAATCGAATGTTTTTCGGCAGAAGCCCCCTCAATGCAACCGAGAGCAGTTGCGCCATAATCATGTGGCAGTCATAAGACCTTAGGTTCTGGAACTTTTTCTCTGCCATATTTATTATTCCCTTTATATTCAACGAGAAGCCACATAGGACCTTCATACTGAGCAGGAATTCAAAGAAGATTTCCTTCTCTTCTTTGGTAAGAGCGTAGCTGGCAGGACCTTCATACTGCTCTGGATGCATGCCATCTTTTTCATGCACACGTTGATGTTCCTCCCATGCCTCCGATGTATCTTTTGTCTTCCCATACACTCCCAAGAAGCCTAGCAGGTTCACGCAAATATTCTTCGTCACGTGCATCACGTCGATTGCAAAGCGGACCTCTAGGTCTTTCCAATACATTAGGTCCCAAAATATAGATTTCTTCTTCCCCATGGGTGCGTGTCCCACATCGTCATTCGGAACAGATAGTCCACCAGGACCCTTTCCAAAGATTACTTGTAAATCCTTGACCATATCAAGCATGTGATCACCAGTACGGAGGGCGGGCTTCTTTCGGTGATCTGCCTCACCTTTGAAATGCTTTCCTTTCTTTCGACATTGATGGTTGGCCGGAAGAAATCGATGATTCCCCATGTACACATTCTTCCTGCATTTGTCCAAATATATAATGTCGGTGTCATCTAAACAGTGTGTGCATGTGTTGCATCCCTTGTTTGTCTGTCCTAAAAGGTTACTGAGAGCAGGCCAATCCTTGATGGTTACAAACAGCAACGCATGTAGGTCAAATTCCTCTTGTTCGTTCTCATCCCACACACGTACACCATTTCCATTCCATAGCTGTAAAAGTTCATCAACTAATGGCCTTAGGTACACATCAATGTCATTGCCGGGTTGCCTAGGGACTTGGATGAGCACTGGCATCATAATGTACTTCCGCTTCATGCACAACCAAGGAGGAAGGTTATACATACATAGAGTCACAGGCCATGTGCTATGCTTGCTGCTCTGCTCCCCAAAAGGATTAACGCCATATGCACTTAAACCAAACAATACGTTCCTTGGGACACGTGTAAAGTCGCTCCACTTTATCTCAATCTTTCTCCACTGCGACCCGTCAGTAGGTGCTCTCAACTTCCCATCTTTCTTACGGTATTTTATGTGCCATTGCATCAACTCGACATGCTTTTTGTTTCTGAATAGACGTTTCAACCGTGGTATTATAGGAGCATACCACATCACCTTGGCAGGAACCATCTTCCCGGTGCACTCGCCCTCAACATCAACAAGGTCATCTCTTCTGATCTTATACCACAATGCGGCGCATACCGGGCATGCGTTCAAATCCTCGTACGCACCGCAGTAGCGGAGGCAGTCATTAGTGCATGCATGTATCTTCTGCACCTCCATTCCTAGAGGGCATAGAACCTTCTTCGCTTCGTACATACTGTCGGGCAATTCGTTATCCTTTGGAAGCGTCATCTTCATTAATTTCAGTAGCGAACTAAATACCTTGTCAGATACACCATTGTCTGCCTTCCATAGCAACAATTCTAGTGTGGTATCGAGCTTTGTGTTGTCATCTTCGCAATTTGGGTACAACCCTTTTTGTGATCCTCTAACATGCGATCGAACTCCAACTTCTCTCTTTCACTTTCGCATTCTCTATGTGCATCAACAATGACCCGACCAAGACCATCATCGGGCACATCGTCTCGTTCCTCTTGATCTTCAGCTTCCCCCATTGCAGCATCATCGTATTCAGGGGGCGGGTAGTTGTCATCATCCTCTTCTTCTACGTTGTCTTCCATCATAACCACTCTTTCTCCGTGCTTGGTCCAAACATTATAGTGTGGCATAAAACCCTTCTGAAGTAGGTGGAAGTGAAGGGTTTTATAGTCCGAGAATTCCTTCGTATTTCCACAGACAATACATGGACAATGCATAAAACCATTCTGCTTGTTTGCCTTAGTCGCTTCGAGAAAATTATGTAGGAAATTAATATACTCGGAGGTGCATTGGTCACCGTACGTCCATTGACGGTTCATCTGCGTGTGTTATATAATAAAGTGTACTAAAAACTACATAAATGTTGATGAAAATGGAGCTTGGACAAGGAGTTCTAAAGGAGAAAGCTTAAGTGTGGCTCGGGCATTTCATCGAGCACCTCATGTGCATAGGAGGTGAGCTATAGCACCACAAAGCTCTCCCACGGCTGACCGAAAAAACAGAGCAGTGCACTACTCTACTCGCGGGGTATATATAGGTCAACCGTTGGTCCCGGTTTGTGGCTGAAACCGAGACTAAAGGACAACCTGAGGTCCCGGTTCCAGCCAGAAACTGAGACTACTGGTTGTGGGCCAAGAGCGAGGCACATTGGTCCCTGTTCGTGTCTGGAACCGGGATCGAAGGTGACAAACGAACTGGGAAAAATGGCCCACGAGGACCGGCCGTCGCCCTGGCCTCAGGAACCGGGACCTATGCCCACATGGGTCCCGGTTAGTGAGTGAACCGAGATTAATGGGATTTCATCAAGTGGACCAAAGCCCTCTTTTCTACTAGTGTATGAGGCCAGGGCAGTTGCTTCCATCCTTGGTGGCGCCCAGACCCCAGCCTCCAACCGCGCCTTCAAGCAGTTTGCCCGGGAGGTGAATGCCGCCCTCCCGAGGCGTGAAGCGATGCGTCCCCTCAACTGGTCCCAGACCACCATTGCTTTCGACCCAAGCGACCAGCTCACGTGCTCGTTCATGGCCGGCAAGCTCCCAATGATGTGCACCCCAACTATCAGCAACGTCCTCGTCACAAAGACCCTTATTGACAGTGGAGCTGGTCTCAATATCCTCTCAATCGAGACCTTCGAGAAGCTCGAGCTGCCATATAAGCAGCTCATGCTGATCAAGCCCTTCTCAGGGGGTAACAGAGGGATCCACCATACCCATTGGGCAAGTGCATCTGCCCGTCACCTTTGGCGAGTTCCAGAACTACCACACTGAGGTCATCGTCTTCAACGTCGCGCACATCCACCTGCCATACAACGCCATCCTCGGGTACCCAGCGCTTGCCAAGTTCATGGAAGTGGTACACCATGGATACAATGTACTCAAGATGCCGGGGAGCGACAGCATCATAACCATTACCAGTCACGAGAAGGATGTCGTGTGCGCACTGTAGCGAGTGTACCGCGCGGCGGCGGTGGAACGCTCAGACAATGAAGACGACGAGTTGCTTCGCGAGGACCCGCGCAAGAAGAAGAACGAGCTCCTCCCCACGGAGTGCCCCGAGGCTTCGGGCTCCGTGCCCGGGGACGAAGCCCTGCCCCCCATCACATAGGGATGTGCGCTCGGCGCCCATCTTGGGTCAGAACTGGGGGCTCCCACCGAGGAGGCCCCTAGCTTGATCAGTGAGGCGGAGGCGGCGTCCGAGCACATCCCGAGGGTGCACTCCAGAGCATGTCCGACCGGCTCTCGCGAGTCCGTCATCAGAGCAATCCGAGAACTTCGCGAGGCCCAGACCATGCGACGTGGTGACTGCCCTGCACCACCTATCGCAGTCGCCGTCATCGGCACTATTGACCAACCCCGCATCTGCATCAACGCGTCCACAACCAACATAGCGGCGGCGCATGGCCCCTTCTGGCTTACGCTGACTGGCTACCGGTGGGAGTAACCGGGCGCCAATGCATTCATGCCCTTCGGGCTGAGGAACGTGGCTGCAACTTACAAGAGGCTCCAATAGGCCATGCTCGTACCCCACCTGCTAGGGCGTCGCGAGGGGGAGGAGGAGATGCTCGGGCCAAGCGAAGGCCCCGAGCCTCGGGAGGAGGCGGACCCGTGAGGGTCACGACCGCGGTGACAAGAAATTAAGCGACAACAGAGCCTCCGACACTTCAGCGGCTCGGCCGCCAGGTGACTTTTTGTTCGATGCTGCCAGGTAAATTTTCGGTTCACCCCGTCCGTGGGCAACCCCTGGCCCATGCGGCCTCCCCCAGCTCCGGACTTTCCTCGGCTACTACTTTCGTTTATGCATCGTTTGGTTGTTCAATTTCACCTACTTGGCATCCTAACGTTTTGCCTTGGTTATATTGTTGGGCGGTCGGCCCCCCGCTTGGGGGCTCCGGTCAAAGTTTGTCCATACAGATGCGCATCCTTGCTCCCAAAGAAGAAGAAGTCAGTAGGGTTTGCCAATAACCCAAACCAAGTCAATTCAGTCCACCAATGACTCGGGGGTAGGGACACTCGCGAGGCCATAGCGTCCTCGCGACCTCCCATATACACCGCACCGTGACACTCACGTAATAACGAGCCGAAGCTGTATACGCCCAGGCCCCCCGAGGACGCGGAGGGGTCCATCCCACGCTTAGTGTCAGCCCTACGCTCCGCGTTGGGGAGAAGATCAGGCCCCAATGCCTCGGGGGTAGGGACAGTCTCGAGGCCATAGCGTCCTCGCGACCTCCCATATACACCCCACCACGACACTCTCACATAATAACAAGCCTAGGCTGTATACGCCCAGGACCCCCCGAGGACGCGAAGCGGTCCACCCCACGCCTAGTGGAAGACCCTTGCTCCGTGCTGGGTACAGATAGGGGCAATCAACATAGTCCGCCAATGACTATGCCCTGAGCCGGCACCAATGCAGTCCACCAATGACTACGCCCCCAGCTGGCACCAACACAACCCGTCAATGGCTACAACCTCGTCCGGCAAGGAGATCAACGAAGTCCACCCACGACTTCGCCCATGCCCAGCGCGTGGGGCAAATAGCTGAAGGTACGGAGCCGCTCGCACGTCAAGGGGGACCCCTAAGCATCGTGACTCAGGGGCCTAACTGTGCCCGTAGCCCCTTTCCCCTTTGGGCCATCCTTGGACGGTTCAATCGCGGGAAGGTACACACGGGGTAGGCCCTACCGATGCAGATCCCACTGCGCTCAACAAATCGCTTTGGATCCCTTAGGAAGAACGCAAGAGTCACTCATACGTCAAGGGGGACTCCTAAGCATCACGACTCAGGAGCCTGAACTATGCCCGTAGCCCCTATCCCTTTTGAGTCGTCCCTTTTCGGTCGGTTCAACTGCGGGGAGGTACGCACGGGGCGGGCCCTGCAGACGCAGAGTGTTGAAGGAGTTCGAGAGTCTTATACCATCGGTTTCTTAGGAGGAGCATCGGAGCCTCTCGCACGTCAATGGGGACCCCTGAGCATCGCGACTCAGGGGCCTAACTGCGCTCGTAGCCCCTCCCCTCTTTGGGCCGTCCTTGGTTTCCGAACAGTTCAATCACGGGGAGGTACGCGCGGGGCGGGCCCTGCCGATGCGGAGTGCTGAAAGTGTTCTGAGTTTCGGAATCTTCGCCTCGTTCTCCTCATGAGGGTAGCTCGCGCGTCAAGGGGGATTCCTTAGCATAGCGAGTCACGAGCCTAACTGCACTCGTAGCCCCTTCCCTCTTTGTGCCGACCTTGGTTTTCGGACGGTTCAATCGCGGGAAGGTACGTGCGGGGCGGGCCCTACTGATGTAGAGTAACACATCGAACATGACAGGAGCAAATCGAGGAAAACATTCAAGCATTCAATTATTACAGACCATGACCCAGTTCATAAAAAACGCAAATAAGTTTAACGCCTCCACGAGGCACGATGTGCATTGCAGGAATATAATAGATGCAAGGGATCAGGAGTAGCCGCCGCCGGTCACCTCCTCCGCAGGGGGCTGGTCGTTGATCTCGGAGGCATCGTCTTCCCTGTCGACAACTCCAGCAGTACCTGGAGATGAAGGGGGCGCGACGCGAGCGAACCTCCTCACCAGCACCTCCACAGGACCTTTCACTGCCTCTGCGGCGCAGTCGCGGTCCTCGGCCAGGACCGGCATGATCACGGAGCTCAGATCGAACCCGGGGTCGCGAAGATGAAGGTGACTGAAGACGCGAGTCGCAGCCGCGAAGAAGAGGTTGCGACACTTGTTGTCCAGGATCTTGTCCATCTGCGTGACGGAAGCCTCCAGCGCCGCAACGAGCCCCTTCATGAGCACGGCGAAGCCTTCCTCCGGGGTGGCCAGAGGCTCGTCGATCCCGTTCCGACAGAGGGAGCGGAGCACCTTGCGAAGCCCAAGCTCGACGTCATGGAAACGAGCCAGCTCAGAGGTCTTCCTTTCCTCTACCGCGGCGAGGGCTTTTTCCCGAGCCTCAAGGAGATCCTCCCTCGTGGTGACATCCTTCTCCCGCTCAACCAAGTGCTCATGTTCCGTGTCCAGGCAGCTCGCCTCCCGGGACAGCTCTCCCTCCCTGGCGGCGAGCTTGGCCTCGTGGGCCTTGAGTTCCTCCTCCTATGAGCGGTGTTGCTCGACCAGCTTGGCATGTTCCCCTTGGAGGGAACTCAGGAGGGTTTCCACCTCTTAGCAGCGATCGACGGCCACCTTGGCCTCCTTCAGCGCCCCCTCACACGTGGCGCGGGCGGCCATGGCCTCTTTCTCCACCCTCCTCATCTCAGCAGCGATGCCATGCAGGGTCGTGAATATCGCATCCAGTATGCCTTGGGGGAGCACCGAGGCCTTCTGGACCCCCTCGTGAGGGGCCTCCAACACTGGCGCCGGTGGCGCTACCGGAGAAGCAACACCACGAAGAACAAGGGAACCTGAAGACTGCTCAACAGTTGCGGGCGTCAACACCTCCGGAGCCTGGGGATCCTCGTAGGCCTGATCCTCGGGCAGCGGCACCTCCATGGTCACCTCAAGATGCTTCGGGGGCTCGGGGGCTTGGCGACCAAGGCCAGGGAGGCTGCCCCACGAGCCTCCTCCTCGCCACCTAGAGACGGCTACGTGCCAACGAGAACAGGCGGAGCGTCAAAAGCCGCCTTCGGCTTGGTGGCTGTCTTCTTCCTCTTCGCCCCCGACGAGACTACATCCGTGGGCGTCAAGCAAAGGGAGTAAATCAGCCAAGCATGGATAATAGATGTACAAGGCGCGCCCCAGCAAGAAGCTTACTCTTGGACATCGCGCCATCTCTTCCTCTTCCCTGTCCTAGCTACGGCGGAGGAAACGACCCCCCATGGAGGGAGGCGGCTCGGCGCCTTGGTTCTCCCGCCGGTGGAGGCGGGGTGCGCAGGAGACGGTTCAGCCCCGAGTTTTCAGGAAGCGTGCATGCACGCAGACCACGTGGCGCGCGGGGTCGGCACGAGCCCCCTGGAGGCCCTGGCCAGGCGTAAGGGGGTGCCGACGGAGGTATCACCAGTGGCGCCATCATCCTCGAGCTCCCGCAGAAGGACAGATTGCAATGGGAGGGGCACGCTCACCGCGCAGTCGTCAACGATCTTCTCCGAGCCCCCTTCACCGGAGGTGTCGCCGGATGACACCTCCACCGGACCGGAGCCTTCAGCCGGGAGAAGCCCCCGCTCGTTGAAGATGGACATTGCGGCGACCAGATCGGTCCGGTCGTCATGATGATATAGCGGACCCAGGGTCTTGGGAATGTCGCTAGGGTCACTGCGTAGCAAAATTGCCAAGACCCTCCTCGGGTCCTCTGAGGGAAGGTCCCGGGATTGAAGCCGGAGTTCATCGTCGCCAGCCCGATACTCCCACAGGGGCCTGGAATGTGCTTGGAGGGGCGCCAAGTGCTGCGCCAGGAACACCTTCACTATCATTCCCCCGGTCAGCCTCTTGGCGCTGATGTCACGGGAAAAGCGCTCGAGCACGGGCACAACTCGAGGGTCGGAGAGCTTCACCGAGCTCCATGCAGAGGTCTTCTCCGGCAACCCCTTTGGCTCTTCTAGCCGGGGGTTGGCATCCTTGAGACATATGAGGACCCAACGGTGCCTGAAGTTCTCCACCTTCTTCCCGGCCTGCAAGAGCACGTTGCCGCTTTGGGCCGCCATGAAGGAAACGCACACCGACAAGTGAGCATCGTCTTGGAGGCGCACGCTGAAGAAATGGCGGAGTAGGGCGACCGAAGGTTGCACGACAACAAAAGCCTCGTAATAGAAGGCAAAGACGGATAGAAGCAAGATGGAGTTGGGTTGGAGATGAAGGGATTGGATCCCATAGTGGTCCAAGACAGCGGAGAAGAATCGAGAGAAAGGCAGCACTAGCCCAGCGTAAATACTGTGAAGGAAGAAGCGGTATACCGCCCCAGACGCGACCGCTCCTCTACGGCGCCAGGCCAAATCATGGTTCGCCCATGCTCGCTGGACTTGGCTGCAGTCCATGGAAGCACTGGGACAAGATCCGCATCCTTGGAGAGGCTGCAGTCCAGGAGCAGAGAAGCTGGGGCCAGACCATGCCCCTCTGGCTTCTGCTTGCCGGCGGGTGCCATTGCTAGACTGGCAAGGAACTATGCGGCGCTGGATCTGGGAGGCGCCGGTCGGAGTCAAAGGCTTAAGAAGAAAGACGAGTGCAGAAGAAGGAAAGCAATAAGGTACGGAAGCTACAAGCAGGGCACCTAATAAAGGGGGCAGAGATAGAGGACAAGGAGGATCAGACGCCATCCGCATGACGCGTGCCGGCCTGGCCCACAGGCATGCTACCCCTCGAGGCTCCGCCTTGAAGCCAACCCGAGCACACCGCGGGCCCGGGGGCTACTGTCGGCGTTCTGGGATTGGGGGTACCCAGACATGCATGCCTGTCACCCAGGGCGGGCCTGCTTCACCGGAGCAAACCAACAAGCCCGGCACAGCTTAAGGAAAGAGCCTCGTGAGGGGCGAAGCCTCACGAGGAGGAGAAACTTCAAGACCCGCACGGGGACCCCTCCGGAGCGGCGGATATTCCGAGGCACGGTCGGGCCTCAGGAGTCAAGGGTGACGCAAGGAAAGGACAGGCGTGCAGATGGCAGGACGGGACAATTTCCCCTTTGGTGCAAAGGAGGCGGGAGCGTACAGGTTTCCCTAAGGCATCTTCCAAAGGTTTCCCTTTCTTGTGCAACAAAGCCGCAGTCTCCCACCAGTAGGGCAAACGTCATCCACACGCCCGTCTCTACGACACGAATAGTTACTTTGGACGCGAAGACCATCTTTGGGCACGGGAGCATGTTCCCCTATTCCCCTTCAAAATAGGCCGTTGTGGAATCCCTTGCCGCCGAAGCGATGAGGGAAGAGGACCCGGGCCTCCGCTATAAATAGATGGGGTAGGATACTTGAGAAGAGAGAGTTGATTCGGACGGCAGAACAACACACTTTGTCGCTCAACCTCCGGAGGCCCAAGAACACTGTACTAACTCATCCATCACCTCCGTGAGAGGCAATCCACCGAAAGCAGGAGTAGGGTTTTACACTTCGCAGCGGCCCGAACCTGGGTAAACTGTTATGTTTTGTGTTCCCCTCGCCATCGTAGAGTCCTTTATCGTTCCCATAGAGTAGTGAGTTAGGCGAGGCGGAGCAGGGAGATCTTTGTACACGCCCCCAGTGTTCGAATCTTTAGGGTTTTGCGGAGCCTGAAATCCGACAGTGACTATAATTAACTCTGTGAGAATCTTGCTAAATTATGTTTTAATGACCAACAGGAAACAAAGGGTCATGAGTCATGTTACCTCCTCTAGTCACTACTTGAACAACATTATTATTATCAATCATCTCCTTAACCAGATTGTTTTGTTATTTAGAAACTTGTTCAAGTTGGGTTTGAACCATAGAGTGATGTTTACATAAGCCTTCAATATCATTTGAAATTCTAATAAGTACATCAATCAAGCATTCAATCATAATAGAATCACGTTTCAATTGGTCACTATTTTGCATATTGAAATTTTCTTGTTTACGATGAAGTTATCAAATTCATCCAAATACTGATGTGATGATTTATTATAGAGAATATCACCCTCATCAAATCTATAGGGAAATTTTACCTACAACCTATGTCGGGATATCAAGTCCATGTATTTGTTTGATAGGTGGTAGATTCTTGACATTTCACATTTAATACCTTCCTCTTTCGTTGATTTCTGTGCTTCTTGCATATCTTCTAGACTAAGGAATAGAATACCTTTTTCTTTGGAATTGGCTCATGTGGTGGCATAGGTATGGACCAATAATGGGCATTCTTCACTAAGTTATTCGATAATCCATGAGCTTGTTCTCTTTTTATGAAAACAAAACCAGCACAACCATCTGGGTGGTCCCTAGAAGCAATGGTTAGTCCATTATCAAAGATATGAAGTTTTTCTGTTTTTTTGAGGAGGATGATCAGGCAAACCATTTAGTAGCTCAAGAAGCCCCCTACCCCCGCAAGCTTTAGGGAGATGCTCTTCCTCAAGTTGCACAAAGTTATACATTTCCTACAAGGCAACTTGTTTCTTATGGGCAGGGGAATATTTTCAAATAAATAGTAAATCATATCCTAGGGGGCTATGCACACATCGAGGAGCAAGAGTATTAAACCAACCTTTAGCATCGACATTTAGCAAGAAATGAAACAACCTAAGGATAAAGTAATAAATAATATTTTCCTCTTGAGTAAATAGGGGGTCAACTTCATTCAGCTTAGTAACATGTGCCACTATGGTTTCAGATTCATAACCATGAAAAGGATTGGATTCTACCAAGGTAATACGTTCATGATCAACAAGGAATTCAGAATCCTTATCATTAACAAAAAATAGGTGTCACATCCCTGAACCCTTAAGCAAGTTAGCTTGTGCTCATGTTTTTCTTTGCATTGCATCTAGGAATTTCTCAACAAGAACAAACCAAATGATGAAGGAAAATGCTAAAACCCTAGCCACTTCTCAAAATGAGGAAAAATTCAAACTAGTTAAAATCAATGAACCCAAAATGACCTCAAGAAAAGTTCAAACTTTCTGATAAATCATGAAAGTAAATGAGCAATGAAGAAAACCATTTTCTTGACATTTTAAGCATTTTAAATAAATGCAAAAAGCTACTGGTTTCAAGTTTTAAATTTGAAATCACAAACTTTAAACTTTCAAAAATGTTGAAAACTTTAGGAATGGTTGGAAATATTCCAACAAATATTCTAGGGTGCTTAACATAGGTTTTACAAATTATTTGGGAGCTGAAATAAATAGTAGATCAATGTCAGCAATTAAAACAGAAATAAAACAGAAAGAAATGGGAAAGAAGTTACATGTCGCCTATCCGGCCCAGCCCATCTCCTCCGGTCGTCTCCCACCTCGCTAGTAGGAGCAACAGGTGGCCGCCGCATACTCCGGCGCGGCCACGCACTTGTGCGCCTGCCTGGTCGCCGCTTCGCGCTGGCAAGCTCGGGGATAAGCTCCCCGAGCCCGTGGCTATCCATTCCCAGCGCCAGTTCCCCCCCTCCTCTCGGATCTCTCCTTCCTCCTTCTGCCGCCATTGGAGCCCGAGAAGAGCTCGAGCTCGCCGTCGTTCTAGCCTCCCCTATTTCCTTCTGAGCCGCGCATTAGCTCCGCCGCAACCCCCTGAAGCTCCCTAGCCACGAGCCCGACGCCCAGATTCAGTGAAACGACGAGAAGCTGTCGTCTTCTTCCTTGGGTCACCGAAGATCGCCGCCGACGTTCTCCCTCTCCAGGTCGTCCCCGAGCAAACTAGCGCCACCACTGCACTCCCCATGAGCATGCGGTCATTTCCCCTAAGATCTCCCCGTCGATCCCCTCCTCTAGGCCTAGTTCCACCGGAACCCGACAAGATCCGCCGCTGCAGCTCGCCACTGGTAACCCTCCGGTGATCAGCTCGTCCTTCTGAGGGCACCAGCAGCTTCAGGCCGTCGCGTAGATGCCGTAGGAGCTAAGTCCCGTGCGCAACTCCCTCTGTATCGATGACCTTGATGACGCCCGAACCCTGGCCGCCGCCAAGCTCGTCGCCGGCGTCATCTCCGGCCAGATCAGCCCCGGCTAAGTGCAGAAATGGAACCGCGGGAGAAGTGTCGTTCTTCTCGTGCTCTCCGCACAGCGTTTGGCCCCCTGTGCACCGTTTCCGATGCCCCCCGACGTTATGGTGCTCGCCGGAGGCTCCCCGCCGGTGAGGATGACCTCGCCGCCGGTGGATCTCAGCTGGCCTGAGCCACTGACGGGTGGGGCCAGCCTCTGGATAGTTTAGAAATAATAAAAATAAATCAGATAAATTAATAAGACACTGACATGTGGGTCCACTGAGTTTAATTAACTAAATAAGATTAATCCTAATCTAAAATTGACCAGCGACACTCACCAGTGGGTCCCACTGGTCAGGTTTGACTTTCAACGGCCAGATGGACCTGCTGATGTCATGCTGATGCAGTAAAAGTATTTTCAAGTATAAAAATAATTCCAGAAATGTTTAAAACTTCAAAAATTCATAGAAATTAATCTGTAACTCCAATGAAAATAATTTATATATGAAAAAGTATCAGAAAAATTCAAGGAATCTAAATATGCTATTTTCAAACATGTTTGAAAAAGTTACAGAACCCAAACATGTAGATTAATGAATAAGTCAATTCTTATAAATACTTTATAAATGGAATATGGAAAGTATTTAAATTTCTTTTTGTTTGACATGATCAAACATTGTTCTAATAACAAACCAGCAACTTAACATGACATCCCATGCATGTTAACATCAAGTTGATCTGAGCATCAGGTCGAATCAATTAAATCGGTATCCGAGAATACCTCATTTGAGGTGATATTTGAATTTAATTCAAATAAACTTCAAACCTAATACATGTTGATTATAATAGTATATCACCTTGCATTCTCATGCCATGCTCATGCATCATCTTGATTGCATATGCTTGATATTGATTGTTGTCATTTCCTTCGTGAAAGGATCGATATGGTTGGCTAGAGGGGGGGGTGAATAGACAACGACCACTTTTTAATTAATCTTAACAAGTTAAGGTAAACACTATACGGGTTCACAAATAATATGACAATGAGGTGAACCCTATAGAAGCTAACAACAAGAGATATTAAGACAAGTAAGGTATAGTCACAAGCATAAGCAAATACAAAGTAAAGGGTAGAGATAACCACAAGTGGAACCGATGGAGACGAGGATGTGTTACCGAAGTTCCTTCCCTTTGACAGGAAGTACTTCTCCGTTGGAGCGGTGTGGAGGCACAATGCTCCCCAAAAAGCCACTAAGGCCACCGTATTCTCCTCACGCCCTCGCACGATGCAAGGTACCGTGATTCCACTATAGGTGCCCTTGAAGGCGGCGACCGAACCTTTACAAACAAGGTTGGGGCAACTCCACACAAAGCTTGGAGGCTCCCAACTAAACCACGAAGCTTCACCACAATGGAATATGGCTTCGAGGTGACCTCAACCGTCTAGGATGCTCAAACACCCAAGAGTAACAAGATCCGCAAGGGATTGGTGGGGGAATCAACTTTTCTCTTGGTGGAAGTGTGGATCTAGGCCTTCTCAACCAATCCCTAAAGAATCAACAAGTTTGATTGGCTAGGGAGAGAGATCGGGCACTTTCGAGCTTGTGGAGGAACAATGGAGCTTAGAGAGGTAAGAGATAGGGTTCCTTAGCTAGAAGAACCCTTTATATAGTGGGGGGGGGGGGAAATCAGACCGTTTTCCCACTCTCTGCCCGAGTACCAGCGGTACTACCGCTGTGCCGGAGCGGTACTACCGCTGCCTGGCGGTACTACCGCTGGGCCTCCAGCGGTACTACCGCTGGCACCAGCGGTACTACCGCTGGCCCCTTGGTAGTGCACAAGCACTACTACCGCCGGGAAAGTCTTCGCAAAAGGGTCCGTCCACGAACTACCGCTAGGTAGGTGGAACAAAACACCTGGAGCGGTACTACCGCTGACCAGGGGCGGTACTACCGCTGGCTAGCGGTACTACCGCTGGATGCAGCGGTACTACCGCTAGCAGTCCAGCGGTACTACAGCTGGCACCAGCGGTACTACCGCTGGGGACCATTTTGCAGAGATAATCGAGACGAATAGGCGAGGGCCGCTACAAAAGATAAGAAAAGGGAGAATGTGAAGTGTGCGTGTGTAAAGATAGATTCCACCCAAACCTTTCCACTACGGATCCCCTCTTAATAGTACGGCTTTCCTATGACTCAAATAAAGAGAATCGTAGAGAGCGTCGTGCTTCCGTTCCAGAAGAGAGGAGACGTGTCGTCTTGTGCCGTTGACGAGTGTTACCTGAAACCTTGACACACACGATTAGTCCTGTACGGTACTGTCATCAATCACCAAAATTACTTAGGCATAAACTATGCCTCAACAATCTCCCCCTTTTTGGTGGATTGATGACAATACCGGATTTGCACAGAGAATAATATGAGAAGAAAAAGATAGAGATATATGACAATACGGGACATATGACTCACAGCATATGATGGAAATAAATCTCACATAAGATCATGTCTCACAAAGGATAGCAAACGAGAATCAAACCAAGTTCGAAGCAAACCATACGAGATAAAGCAAAGCAATGCAAAGTTCGAAATGAAAGCAAATCCTAGACTCTCTCCCCCTTTGGCACAAGACACCAAAAAGGGGCACACCTAATGCCACAGGTAACTACTCCTCGTCTTCAGGATCACCAGACTCGTCTGTCCCCTCCTGGTCGGTCTGCTCCTCCTCTTCTGCCTCATCGCCAGACCACTGGTACCCCTGAGCCTGCATCCAAGTGGCCTCAGGAGTGATGTCGTCCTCTGAGCCGCTGGAGATGTCCACATCCAAGGTCCTGAGAACACGCTTATGCCTCTGGCGGCTCTGCTTCTGAGCCACATGTGTCTGGTACTGACCCTTGGCCTGCATACAGAAAAGTGTCTTCATCTTGTCCTGCAGTTTGATAGCCCAAGATGGCATGGCAGACGAGCGGGACTGAGAGGCAGTTCCTCTGTCAGCAGCGGTCTCTGTATCAGTATCCATGTGCTGAGAGGATGTAGATGGGTTGGCCCACTTGTCCTTGACGCGAAGCCTGATCGGGTCATGCACAATGTAATCAGACTGTGCGTAGAGCACCTCATCCGGAAAAGCCTATTCCCACTTATGGCAAATGTATGCAAACAGGTAAGGCCCATAGATAGGAACCTTACGATTGATGATGCAGTTCCAGAGCTCTGTGAACATCACATCTGAAATATCCAGCTGAGCAGACTCCTGAGACATAGCCTCCTCACACAGTAACAGCATCTCAGCCAAGTAACCATGGACCTCATCAAAGTTACCACTCCGAGGGAAGAGGGTGTTGCGAAAGATCCGATGCATGATGTCCAGGTGCTTGGGAAGCACCCCCTTCCTCAGATACAGTGACTGCAGTCTGTCCTTTGCGGGGGCCCTATCGGTAGGGGTTGCAGCATGAGGACGCAGCCCAAGAGGAGTGTCAGCACCTTGAAAGTCAATGTGAAGGAACTGCATGAACTCAGTCCAGGAACCGGTCATCATCTTCGACCCAGTCATCCAGATCATGGAACGCTGTGCATCAGGAGAGAAATGGACTGTGACATAAAACTGAGCCACTGCAGTGGGATCAAAGTCCGTCTTGAAGGTGATGATGTCTTTGATGCCCAGTTTGTCAACCAGAGAGAGGGCATCACCAAAGTAGTCCATGTTCCGCTGAAGATGTGCCAGATCAATCCACTGAACAGAGACATGGTTCTTCTTGAAGGAAGCAATAACATCCCGATAGATCCTGCACTGGTCCCTTGCCCAGACATTTTCAACCCCATCGATCACTTCCCTCTCCTTGAGATAGGGGTTCTTGGTGCGAAAGTGCAGAAAGTCCTTGGGGGACATTGTACGGATATTGACCCTCTTGTCCTTGTGAGCGACCTTCTTGAAGGACTTCTTCTTGGGAGGCAGACCAGACGTGGCAGACCCCTCGGGCGCCTCTGTGTTGCGAAACTGTTTGGACGTCGTGTCCCGTGGGGGGTTCGAACGGCGAGCAGAGCCACCTGTGACACAGAGCACAAAGCGAAAAAGAGGCGACAAGAAAAGTCAAGGGAATGAATCTTGAAAACGCAGAAAAAGTAAACACGCATTGCTAAGCACAAAACACAAAAAAATACATCGTGAATGCTCCTGGCGGTAGTACCGCCACCCCTGGCGGTAGTACCGCTGGGGCCTAGCGGTAGTACCGCCAGTCCTGGCGGTAGTACCGCTGGGGGTCATAGAGGTAGTACCGCTACCCCTGGCGGTAGTACCGCTCGGGTCCTAGCGGTAGTACCGCTACCCCCTGGCGGTAGTACCGCTGGGGGTTTGACTTTCAGATATGACATATAAAACTCGTTTTCGAGGGCATGGACTGAATATGAACACTAAGACGTACACCCCAGCCCTACTGTCATGAGGAACACTTAGTAACAAGAAGTACAAACATGCCTAGGCAAGAGAGAGCACGTTTTAGATCTAATCCAAAAGTTCAAGTATTCGATCTAAGACGATGAAATCCTAGTGCATGGCAGCAAACACAACAACAAACCATCGGACCTATACTCCCCTCAAATATTTCCTTCATGCCATCCAATAACTAGCCATAGGATCAACAAGATGAATCCAATCCCCAATGCTCCTAACCCTAGAACACGAATAACAACCAAATAGAAGAAGGGAGGAGCTTTACCTGGATTCATGGCTCTTGGAGTAGGAAGAAGAGATGAAGCAACCCTTCCACACCAACAGGGAGAATGAGCTCCACGAAGTGAGATCCAAACAGGAGGTTTTCGGGCTAGGGGAGGGAGGAGCCGCGAGGAAGAAGAAACAGATGTAAAAATCGGGCTCCCCCTCCCTTTATATAGCCCAAGGGGTACGGGCCAGCGGTAGTACCGCTGTGGCCCCGGCGGTAGTACCGCCAGATGCAGCGGTAGTACCGCTGGGGTCCTGGCGGTAGTACCGCTCCCCCTTGAAACCCTGGAAATTTTCTAGCTGGTTGTGTTAGATTTTGAATCCTGGCGGTAGTACCGCCATACCTGGCGATAGTACCGCTGGGGACCTGGCGGTAGTACCGCTACCCCTCGCGGTAGTACCGCTGGGGTCCTGGCGGTAGTACCGCTACCCTGGCGGTAGTACCGCTGTACATGTTTCAACATGGCTAAGGAAAAAGGGAAACTTGGGCACATGACAAGTGAGTAAAAAGGGATGACATCCAAGAAAATGTACTGACTTGTCATTGTATATCCTCTCCTTTATACGCAAGAGAGGATGGAGGGGCGGTTGCCGATGCCACCTATGTTTGAGACAATGGTATGACACCGCGAAGAATTATCCTTGGGTTCATGACCAATGCTCGTCTTTGAAGCACAAGTGCCATTTGACAATGGCTAAAGTGAAAGACTAGATTGATTTACGCATAATGGGGGGAGGGAGAGTTCATTGAGAGAACAACACTCCCCCTATGTCCATGCCTACATCTAGACCAAGATGAAATGTAAAGTGAGGTGCAACATGCCTAGTTTCAATCCACATTACTTGAATCAATGATATTTAGCTCATGCCTTAACTCCCGGAACCTTGCTTCATCTAGTGGCTTGGTGAAAATATCTGCAAGTTGCTCTTCAGTGTGGATGAAGTGAACCTCAATATCACCTAGCTTGATATGTTCACGGATGAAGTGATGACGAATATCAATATGTTTGGTTTTGCTATGTTGCACTGGGTTGAGGGAAATCTTGATGGCGCTTTGATTGTCACATAGAAGAGGCACTTTGTCACAAGTGACACCATAATCCTTTAAAGTTTGCCTCATCCATAGCAATTGTGCACAACAACTTGCAGCTGCCACATACTCAGCTTCGGTGGATGATAAGGAGACACAGTTCTGCTTCTTTGAAGACCAACTTACCAAAGAGCGACCAAGGAATTGGCACCCTTCAGATGTTGACTTCCTCTCCACACAATCTCCAGCCCAATCTGAGTCAGAATAGCCAACTAGATTGAAGTTTGCTCCTTTGGGATACCAGAGGCCAAAGTTTGGGGTATGAGCCAAATAACGAAAGATTCGTTTGACAGCCATGTAATGACTTTCTTTTGGTGCGGATTGAAACCGTGCACATATCCCTACACTCAACATAATATCCGGTCTAGATGCACAGAGGTAAAGGAGGGATCCAATCATGGAGCGGTATACCTTTTGATCCACTGCTTTACCATTGGGATCACTGTCAAGCTTGCATCTGGTTGGCATGGGGAACTTGACCGGTTTGACATCTTCGAGCTCGAACCGTTTGAGCATGTCTTGAGTGTACTTGGCTTGTTTGATGAATGTCCCTTCTAGACCTTGTTTAATCTCGAACCCGAGGAAAAACTTCAACTCTCCCATCATGGACATCTCAAACTTCTCAGTCATTAGCGCAGCAAATTCTTCATTGAATGGAATGTTAGGAGAGCCAAAGATAATATCATCAACATATAGTTGGCATATGAACAAATCCCCTTTAACCCTCTTAGTAAAAAGAGTCGGATCAATCTTCCCAATTTCAAACCACGATCTTGTAACAACTCAGTAAGGTACTCATACCACGCGCGTGGGGCTTGTTTAAGGCCATAGAGTGCCTTATTGAGTTTGTACACATGATTGGGGAGCTTGGGATGTTCGAATCCCGGGGGTTGTTTGACATATACCAACTCATTCAAAGGACCATTAAGAAATGCACTTTTCACATCCATTTGCTGTAATTTGAAGTTATGATGAGAAGCAAATGCAAGTAACATGCGAATAGATTCTAGACGAGCAACAGGGGCAAAGGTTTCACCGTAGTCGATACCCTCGACTTGGGAGTAGCCTTGAGCCACCAATCTTGCCTTGTTTTGAATCACAATTCCATTTGCATCTTGCTTGTTCTTAAATATCCATTTGGTGCCAATGACATTATGTTCCTTCGTTGGTCGAGGCACTAAATCCCAGACTTGGTTGCGCTCGAAGTTGTTAAGTTCTTCGTGCATGGCCATAAGCCAATCCTCATCATCGAGCGCTTCCTGTACTTGTTGAGGTTCACAATACGAGACAAACGCGTGATGCTCACAATAGTTCCAAAGCTGTTGACGGGTAGATACTCCCCTTTTTAAACTACCAAGAACATTCTTCATAAGATGTGACTTGGCTCTCAGCTTGTTCGCATTCTTGGCTGCTCGACGCTCCAAGAGTTCTTCATTAGATAACGGAGGAGCATCGACTTGTATCTTTTGTTTGCCCTTGCGTCTTGAGCCGGTTGTTGGAGCTCCAGACGGGAATTGTGAGACAGTCTCCTGATCATCTTGTCCTTCGACTTGAGCAGGTTCACTAGTTGGATCTTGTATTAGTGGTTGCTCTTGATCTTGATCTTGTGCTGGTTCAGGGTCTTGTAGTAGTGCTTGAATATCATGGGGCATATCACCATTGTTAGGCAATTGATCTTGACCATGAGCTTGATCAACTTGTTGAGAGTCTTCTCTTTGTTCATCGGAAGCGTGTGGGGCTTGTGGGGGTGATGGCTCCACTTGAGTAGAGCATTGTCCATCTCCTTCGGCCACAAGGGGTTCCTCAATGGGGAGTATTTGACCAATCCCCATTCTTCTTATGGCTTCGGGAGGAATTTCATCACCTATATCACAAAGACCACTTTGCTCCACTTGGGAGCCATTATTTTCGTCAAACTCTACGTTACACGTCTCCTCAATTAGTCCGGTGGACTTGTTGAGGACACGGTAAGCATGAGAGTTTGTAGCATAACCAACAAAGATACCCTCATGTGCTCTAGAATCAAATTTAGCTAACCGAGCTCCCTTTTTAAGAATGAAACACTTACAACCGAATACCCGGAAGTACTTGAGATTGGGTTTGTTTCCAGTTAGAATCTCATACGGAGTCTCGTTCAAGCCTTTGCGGATGTAGAGCCGATTGGACGCATGACATGCTGTGTTGATGGCCTCTGCCCAGAAGTTGTATGGAGATTTGAATTCTGCCATCATTGTTCTTGCAGCGTCTATCAAGGTCCGGTTCTTCCTTTCTGCCACGCCGTTTTGCTGAGGGGTATATGGTGCAGAATATTGGTGCTTTATTCCCTCATCACCTAGAAACTCATCTAGGGTGTAGTTCTTGAACTCGGTGCCGTTGTCACTCCTAATCATCAAGATCTTTGCTTCATGTTGATGTTGCGCTTCATTAGCAAAGTTGATGACCGTTTGTTGAGTTTCACTCTTCCTTTTGAAGAAATATACCCAGGTATATCTTGAGTAGTGGTCAACAATCACTAAGAAATATTTTCTGCCTCCAAGACTATCAAATGTTGGAGGACCAAACAGATCCATATGGAGAAGTTCCAATGGCCTCTTAGTGTAGATAAGAGTCATTGGACGATGAGCAGTTTCATGAATCTTTCCTTCAATGCAAGCACTACAAACACGATCTTTAGCAAAGCTCACATTTGTTAGTCCACGAACATGGTCCCCTGTCAGAAGACTTTGCAAAGATCTCATATTAACATGAGCTAAACGGCGATGCCAAAGCCAGCCCACGTCAACTTTAGCCATTAAACATGTCGCAGTCTTAGTGGGTCGCTTCGAGAAGTTCACCACATAGAGACCATTTTCGACATGTCCAACATAGGCTACTTTAAGAGTCTTTCTCCTTAGGAGGACCACAGTGTCGAAATTAAAGAATGTGGAAAAAACCATCATTGCAAGTTGACGAACCGAAAGTAAATTGTAGGCAAGTGACTCAACAAGCATGACCTTCTCAATAGATAAATCTTGAGAGACGACCACCTTACCAAATCCCAATACCTTTGACAAGGATGCATCGGCGAATTGGACATGGGTGGGCATAGATGGAGAAGGATGCACATCCACCACCAAGTCCTTGCTTCCGGTCATATGATTTGTTGCTCCACTATCGAGCAACCATGACACCCCACCGGAAGCAAACTCCTGCAATAGATCAAGGCTTGGTTTTAGGTACCCATTTTTTAATGGGTCCTTTCATGTTAGAGACAAGGGTCTTAGGAACCCAGATAGCCCATTCAATATCTTCATCGTAGGAACCAACAAATCTGGCATAAACATGCCCATCACTAGCACAACATAACACATAAGAGGATTTGAGTTTGCCGGCTGTGTTAGTAGGAGCGGTTTTGCCCTTCTTGGGGTTCCCATAGTCCACCTTATTCCTGTTCACCTTCTGAGTCCCCTCACCCTCTTTGACAAAGATGTCCATGAGGATGAGAGATCGTTTGTCCTTGTTCTTCCTTTTACCTTTTGACTTGGAGGTAAGTCCAAGTCCTTCCTTTCCTACAACACCCTTTTGAGTGCTCAAAAGATCGTTCAGACTCTTGTCACCTTGTCTGCATGCCACAAGGCCCTTCTCAAGTTTCTCCTTTAACTTGGCATTTTCCTCCACAAGATGAACATGCTCACAACAAGGGTTAGTTGCACAAGTATTATCAATTAACACAAAGGGAGGACAAGTAGAGATCTCCTTGGTAAGCTTTGCTTGGAGTTGATCATGAGACTCTTTCAAAGAGAAATGAACACCTTTCAAGGCTTTGTGGGCCTTGTCAAGTATGTCAAACTCTTCCTTGAGTCTGTCACGGCCAACTTCAAGAGCATACTTTTCAGATTTAAGCATGCGAGTAAGAACAACATCATGATCTAGTTTCTTTTGCATTTTAGCGCAGTCATCGTTATATGACTCCTCAAGAGCCAAACGAAGAGTGCACTCTTCTTCTAGAGCACTAGATAATTCGGCAATTTCATCGGCATAGTCACGGCTATGTCCCTGAAGCTCGGAGATGGTCTCCTCATGAGACTCAATGAGGTCAGTGGCCTCACCTAGTTGTTCCAAGAGAGCAACAAAGTGCTTCTTGGGTTCTCCCTTAATAGTGCATATAAACTTATCAAGATCATGCTCATTAAGTTCTCCAACATCACTACCTTCTACACAATTTAACAATGAAGGAGCAGAAGTAATGTTGGTCTTAATGATGGGAGTTACCTGATTGGTACCTTTTGCCATGAGGCACTTGGTGATGTGGTTCTCGTTGGGGGCGTTGAAGAGAGACACCTTCTGGGAAGAGGTAGTGGCGATAGCAACATTTGCCGTTGCCACTGTATCATCATCATCGCCATCATCATCAGAAGGATACTCCTCCAGGGCCACCATCCCTTTTCGGTGAGGTTTCTTCACAAAGTTGTTCTTGATTGGAAATGATTTGGTTTTGTCTTTGCGAATGAGCTTGCCTCCGTTGTCTTCCCTCTTCTCATAGGGACATTCTACCACGAAGTGACTCACGTTGCCACAGTTATAACATGTCCTCACTCGTTGTTTGGGTTTGAATCCACTCGAGTTGTTCTTGTTGAAGGTGGGTCTTGAGTTCCTTTTATTTCCCCAGAATTGCCTTGATGCAAGAGCCATGTGCTCATGATAAGCATACTTTGTGTCTTCAGGGCAGCTCTCCTCTTCCTCATCTTCTTCTTCTTCTTCAAGCATTGCTCTTGCTTTCAACGCAAGGTTGGGTGAAGTGGTTTTTGATCGGACACAAGCAAGTGCATTGTCGGCTGTTCCGTTCATGATTGACATTGCAATGAACTCATCCAACACTTCACTGGAAGACAAGGAGTGGAAGTCTGGCCGCTGACGAATGACAGATGACATGGCTTTATTGAAAGGCATGATGGCTTTGAGAAACTTGCGCTTGACCCATGTATCATCCACATCCTTACTCCCATGATCCTTTAGTGCCACAGCAATAGCAGTCACCCTCCGATAGAGATCACGAGGGTCCTCGTCTTCCTTCATCACAAACTCATCGGCCTTATCAAGTATCACTTCATAGTTGGATCGTTGAATACTTGAGCTTCCCTTGTACAGTACCATAATATGCTCCCAACAATCCTTGGCCAATGTGAAGGGACGCAAGTGGGGAAGATCTTCAGGTGGCACAGCAGAATGGAGAATAAGCAACGCAGAGTGATTATATTGATTGTCTGCATCTTCTCTTGGAGTGAGGTTGCTTGGGTCATGGGGATAATATCCTTGCTCGATAATTCTCCACAAGTTTGTTGAGTTGTGATTCAAATGAGACTTAATAGAAAATACCCAGTTAGCAAAGTCACCTTTCACAAGTTTAGGAGGAGGACCAACAGGATTAAGACGAGGTGCGAGAACGGGTCCTCCATATGTCATGGGAGGTGGAACCGAAGCATATGTTCCAGTCCCATCCTTTTCGTGAGGTGAAGCAGGTTGCATACCTTTAGCCGCTTCCTTAGAGGAGTTGGCCTCCGAATCGGAAATGGTGGGTTTAACCACTAAAGCCGGTTCGGGTGAACTTTTAAGACCATCAATTAATTCTTTAAGACTGGTTTTGACGTCGCTCGTCAAGGACGTCTTGAGGGCTGCCATAGCCGTATTCAAGTCGTACCTTGTGACCGAAGTCAAGTCCATGTCCTCGGGTTGCCCACGGTTAACTTCCTCTCCGCCTTCCATACTCTTCGGGTGGTTAAACCCTTAATAAAGAGACGTGGATCTGATACCAAATGAAAGGATCGATATGGTTGGCTAGAGGGGGGGTGAATAGACAACAACCACTTTTTAATTAATCTTAACAAGTTAAGGTAAACACTATACGGGTTCACAAATAATATGACAATGAGGTGAACCCTATAGAAGCTAACAACAAGAGATATTAAGACAAGTAAGATATAGTCACAAGCATAAGCAAATACAAAGTAAAGGGTAGAGATAACCACAAGTGGAACCGATGGAGACGAGGATGTGTTACCGAAGTTCCTTCCCTTTGACAGGAAGTACGTCTCCGTTGGAGCGGTGTGGAGGCACAATGCTCCCCAAAAAGCCACTAAGGCCACCGTATTCTCCTCACGCCCTCGCACGATGCAAGGTACCGTGATTCCACTATAGGTGCCCTTGAAGGCGGCGACCGAACCTTTACAAACAAGGTTGGGGCAACTCCACACAAAGCTTGGAGGCTCCCAACTAAACCACGAAGCTTCACCACAATGGAATATGGCTTCGAGGTGACCTCAACCGTCTAGGATGCTCAAACACCCAAGAGTAACAAGATCCGCAAGGGATTGGTGGGGGAATCAACTTTTCTCTTGGTGGAAGTGTGGATCTAGGCCTTCTCAACCAATCCCTAAAGAATCAACAAGTTTGATTGGCTAGGGAGAGAGATCGGGCACTTTCGAGCTTGTGGAGGAACAATGGAGCTTAGAGAGGTAAGAGATAGGGTTCCTCAGCTAGAAGAACCCTTTATATAGTGGGGGGGAAAATCAGACCGTTTTCCCACTCTCTGCCCGAGTACCAGCGGTACTACCGCTGTGCCGGAGCGGTACTACCGCTGCCTGGCGGTACTACAGCTGACACCAGCGGTACTACCGCTGGCCCCTTGGTAGTGCACAAGCACTACTACCGCCGGGAAAGTCTTCGCAAAAGGGTCCGTCCACGAACTACCGCTAGGTAGGTGGAACAAAACACCTGGAGCGGTACTACCGCTGACCAGGGGCGGTACTACCGCTGGCTAGCGGTACTACCGCTGGATGCAGCGGTACTACCGCTAGCAGTCGAGCGGTACTACCGCTAGCAGTCCAGCGGTACTACCGCTGGCACCAGTGGTACTACCGCTGGGGACCATTTTGCAGAGATAATCGAGACGAATAGGCGAGGGCCGCTCCAAAAGATAAGAAAAGGGAGAATGTGAAGTGTGCATGTGTAAAGATAGATTCCACCCAAACCTTTCCACTACGGATCCCCTCTTAATAGTACGGCTTTCCTATGACTCAAATAAAGAGAATCGTAGAGAGCGCCGTGCTTCCGTTCCAGAAGAGAGGAGACGTGTCGCCTTGTGCCGTTGACGAGTGTTACCTGAAACCTTGACACACACGATTAGTCCTGTACGGTACTGTCATCAATCACCAAAATTACTTAGGCATAAACTATGCCTCAACACTTCGGTAGGCTCCGCTCCCTCGGATTCCACCGAATATCCGTCTGACGGATATTGTCCCTCCTCTGAGCAACAAGGCAAGCAACCATTTTGATCATCCCGATAAATCCCATGTTCTTGCTCCTGCACTTGTTTATTGCATTAGGATCAAATGCTTCAACTTCTTTTGCCACGTTAGTTGAACCCACTTCCTTTGCATGACCTATCCTTGTCACAGTAAATAGCCGAACCTTGCAACCTAGCATACCTGGTAGTTGCTTGAGCCATGATGTGCCTTATCCTGCTATGCATGCTATGCTTAGAGTTGTCTATGGTCTGTCATCTCGGAGATGAACAGAATTGTGAGAATGCGTTCGGTAAGCAAAGGTTGTGTGTTGAATCTGATTTGGTAAAGGTACCGGTGAAAGGCTGTGTAGGAGTACATGGCGGGTTGTTTCATTGGAACCGTCCTTAGGAACTGAGTTCCGTGTATGTAATCCAAGACTAGATACTACCACATGTTGGGCCCTGAAATATGACCCCGCTCGTCCTATTAATCGCTTAGTACTCGGTCCAGGAGTTGCAAGTAGTTTCTGGTGTTTATAGTAATGCTGGAGGCCGTGCATAGTGCTGACCTGAGAGGTGGGCTATGATGCGGTAGGCAGTGGCATGGTGTACCAAGTGGCACTTGGATGGTGGGCTTGGGAACCCTGCGCACATCGTTTGAGGCCGTGGCGGAAACCCCGGCCGGACTTCCGTACGGGTTACTCTCAGATAGGCGATAAACCTGGACTAGGTACTAGTGTGGTTAACGGTCGTGGCCGACTCCCTCGCTAGGCTTCCGCTTGAAGGTTGCCGAGGTGCATGACGTGCACATGGCGATAAGTGGTGAGAGCGTGTGTGACGAAGTACACCCCTGCAGGGTTATAATCTATTCGAATAGCCGCGTCCGCGGTTATGGACTACTTGGAGACATATGTTGTTCATAGATAACTTAAATGGCTACTCATAAAATTGTCAAGATAAGCGTGAGTGTCATGGACGGCATTTCCGTATGGAGACGGAATGATTCCACGATGGTGTATTGTTGTGGTGTTAGTGGACTCGTGTGCGAGAAATCAAGTTGTCAAAATTATTTAAAAATGCAAGTTGTCTAGCCACGAGTCAAATGCTGGCTTTACGCATGAAACCCCACAATACCTTATTGATACTTTGCATGAGTAGATAGTTATCCTGAAGTCTTGCTGAGTACCTTCGTACTCATGTTTGCTTAATAAATGTTGCAGAGTTTGCTAATGACCCTAATGGAGGGTTCTTCGTAGACATCGACGACGACGAGTAGCTGGTGTCCCAGCTACGATCTGGCCCTAGGTTGGGTCTGTAGTATAGTCAGGCCATGTGCCCTTTTAGTTGCACCTGTCTGTACTCGGACAGCTTTAAACTCTTCCGCTGGCTTGTAACTGAATGACTGCTATTATGGGTCGTGAGACCCTTAATGTGTAATATTATGTGTGCGGCTCTTCCGAGCCTCTTAAATAAAGCTTGTATGTTTATGGTTATGTTGTGATGCCATCGATGTATCTATACATATCAGTATGTCATGCGTACGTGTGTCGTACTTGATATGTATGGGGTTCGATTACCTAGTCATGAACTTTAGTAGCACTCCTTACAAGGAAATGCCCCTTTGTGATCCAACGAGCCTTGGTAGTTCGCTACTGCTCCGAACACATTGGTTGACCGGCATGTGTCCTTCTTAGCTGTTGTGTCTGTCCCCTTTGGGTAAATGTCACGCGATATAATGGAGTCCTTGTAGCTTTCTACGACTCGTCTACACTCTCTGGTGACCGACACCTGCTTTGTTGGGTCATGTATGTCTGTCCTTGTGCGGTACTGCCACTATGGTTTGTGACTAGACTTGTCGATCCGGGTTCTTTGACATTGGAATGCTAGCGACAATATTGCATACGTGAGTCAAAATACGCAAACGGTCCCGGCTAAGGTAAGGCTGCAGCCGTGGAGTTAACCGTGCGTGAGACCGCAAAGAGATGCGATGTGTTACAGGCTGGATTCCTATGACTTAGGATCGGGGTCCCGACAGCGTTGGCATCAGAGCCTGACTGACTTTAGGATTACTAAGCCAAACTGGTCGAAGTTGAGTCTAGAATTGCTTTAGTTATATATAAGGGAATTGATTGTGGAAGGGAACGTAAGACTCTTGTTCTCTTCTCAAGTTATTCTATTCTGGTCATCCTCGTCTTTTCTGCGGGAATTAAGGACTAGGTTACTCATCTTCTTCTAGGCTCGTGTTTCTGATCGGTAGATTATAGGACTACGGGTCAAGAGATATTGGGTTTCCTTCATTCCTAGGAAAAAGGAAGTAAGCTTGATGACCAGAGAGTTGAACTTGATAGTTGAGTGGTTACGCTATTCCATTTGTGGGTTGTCTCAAAATTTGTTTTTGAGCATTTACAGCCGTTATGCTGCCCAATTTTGCATTCAGAGCTCTAATGCTTTTGCATTACTCTCTATTTACAGATGCCTGGTCGTCCTTCTCATCAGGTGGTACGTCTGACTAGGTGCATTGATGTACCGGGTCATACGGCCATGCTGGTCAGGGTGATGACGGTGTGCGGTTACCGCTGGTACCCCGAGTACACAATGGAGGAGCAGTACCGAGACTTCAACCAGAGCCAGTACATCTGCACTGTTAGGATATTTCCAGACTACCCTGGAGCTGAGGAGCCAATCCATTGGTCCTATGGGTTGGGAGTCACTATTGACATGGCAGTACAAGATGCTGCCTATTCAATGCTGACCATTATGAGAGCGAGACATGCACTGCTGCAGAATTCAGAGTTCTACTATGTTCCGGCCTCTCAGCCTGGTGAAGAGGGATACCTCAGTCGAGTCTATTTTGATTCTTCTATGGAGGGTCCACTACTGCAGTCCACTGTTGAGATGCTAGAGAACAGAGACAGGGATGCTCGTGCTCTCCGCATGGAGCTTTATGCTACCCGTGCCCATCTGTGGATGGCTTTGACGCAGCTGGCACCGGTAGTCCAGACAGGGTACGGAGAGATGGAGATGCTGAATCCTGTTAGGACCCATCTTCCGGCCCACGTTGACTGGCCAGCTATAGGAGGAGTCACACCTCTTCGGGGGCCCCTCTTACCACCAGTCAGGGGACCAAGGCCACATCCGTGTCCTTACGGATCCCAGGGATCTCAGGCTAGAGTGTTTCCTGATCCGCAGGTTGAGCTTCGAGGTCATGGAGGTAATCTCTGTGAGATGTTCTATGCGGATGCCTGAGCTGTGAGCGGAAGGATAGTATGGTAGTAGCCGTACGTTCACAGTCCTGCATGACTTGTGAAGTATGCTTGTGAGGTGAAATGAATTCCGGAGGCCTAGATAAATAATGTATAGGAAGCTTGTAAGCCTCTGATGAGTAGTTTCATAATTTCAGTAGTTTGCTCTTCGGTTAAGGTTGTACTGAACCACGTAAGGGTGTGTATGAACCATGGTGTATATATAGCAGTTGCTTGTTGCCATGTTGTTCGGATATTCATTTCCGCATTCCGTGTGTTCAGTACATTCTTAATCCATAGCTAGTATTGATGTGATATTGGTCTAAGCTGTGAGTTTGTTTGTCGGGATGGTGTTCACCAGGTTGAACCGTGCCCCTGGTCATGAGCAAGGCGAGGGTAGTCAAGCGTCGCAGGAAGACCTGCCTCACCCGCCTTCTGTGGCGAAAGTGATGCTTGAGGCAGAGAGAAACAAAAGGGAGACCAACCGACTGTTAGAGCGTATTGAGCAGAATACGGCTCGTCGGCCTAGAAATGCTGCAGTGTTCCTCAACGACTTTGTGAAGCTGAATCCTCCAAAGTTTCATCATTCGGTCGATCCCCTCGACGCTGATGACTGGTTGTGCAGCATCTCACGCAAGATTCGCTCTGCGAATGTGTCTGAGGCCGACAAGGTGACCTTTGCGGCGTATTTCCTCGAAGGACCCGCCAATCTGTGGTGGGAGAACTTTGAAGCTATGCGTCCCGCAGAACCAGTAGCCACATGGGCAGACTTCAGTGCAACTTTTCGTCTGCACCATATTCCAGAGGGCCTGATGGACAGAAAGAGAGGAGTTATGTGCCTTCACTCAGGGCAAGTTGTCTGTGGATGCCTATAGCCGCGAGTTCAGTAACCTCGCCCGCTATGCAACAGAGGAGGTGTCTACTGACTCCAAGAAGCAAGCAAGGTTCCGTAAGGGTCTGAGCCCTGAGCTTCGTCGTGATCTGCGCCTCCACGAGTGTGCAAGCTTTCAAGCTCTGGTCAACAAGGCGATCAGTGCCGAGACTGGTCATACTGACTTCGAAGCCACAAGGAAGCACTCCCGTGACTTTGGCTCTTCTTCTGGTTCCGCGTTTCCCAAACGCAGGCTGTGGGTTCCGAATAGTCCTCTGTCGCCAAGATACACTCCGAGGCCATCCTACGTGGCGCCTCAGACGAATCAGGCCAACCCTCCAGCAAAAGCTTATGGTGGTCCGGCTAGCAATGCTGCACCACGTGCCAACCAAGTGATATGCTACAAGTGTGGAGAACCAGGGCACTATTTCCGTGAGTGTCCTCAAAATGTGGGTGCCAATCAACCCGGAAAGTCCGTCGGGCAAGCCAAGTTGGGCAAAACTTACTATGTGAAGCCAACTCATGCACGTGGCCGTGTGAATTATGTGTCAGCAGAAGAAGCTGCAGAGGATCCCGATGTCATGCTGGGTATGCTTCTTGTTAATCATCACCCAACGTCTGTTCTCTTTGACACTGGGTCTTCTCATTCTTTCATTTCAGACAGTTATGCACAGTTGCATAACATGTCTTTTTGTGATATGCCAATCCCATTGGTTGTCCAAACTCCTCGTAGTAAATGGCAAACCTCTAGGATAACCTATGACAATGAAATTCTAGTAGACAGGCTAGTTTTTCTAGCCTCATTGATAGCATTGAAATCTTCGGATATTAATATCATCTTGGGCATGGACTGGATGTCAGCTCACTATGCCAAGATCAATACCCATTCTAGAAATGTCCAGCTTACCCATCCCTCGGGTGAGATAGTAAATGTCTCTACTCGAGATGCCAAATGCCAACTCTATTCCCTAAATGCCAACCCTCTTCCGGAACTTGAAGACATTCTGGTAGTCCGTGACTTCCCGGATGTCTTTCCAGAGGAACTAACAAGAATTCCACCTGACAGAGATGTGGAGTTTGTGATAGATCTTGTTCCGGGAACTGTCCCAATAGCCAGAAGACCATATAAGATGGCATCCCTGGAGCTAGCCGAACTTAAGAAGCAACTAGATGAGGCCTTGAACAAAGGTTTCATTCGTCCTAGCTCTTCTCCTTGGGCTTGTCCCGTCCTCTTCGTCAAGAAGAAAGACGGAACGGATCGGATGGTTGTAGATTACCGACCAGTTAATCTGGTCACCATAAAGAACAAGTATCCGCTCCCCAGGATCAACGATCTGTATGATCAGCTCACTGGATCCTCAGTCTTCTCCAAAATGGATTTGAGGTTGGGATACCATCAAATCAAGATCAAAAACGGGGACATTCCAAAAACGGCTTTTTTTACTCGTTATGGCCAATACGAGTACACCGTCATGTCCTTCGGTTTAACCAATGCCCCAGCCACCTTCTCTCGTCTGATGAATTCAATCTTCATGGAGTATTTGGATAAATTCGTCGTGGTATACCTCGATGATATTCTCATCTACTCGAAGAACGAACAAGAACATGCCGAGCATCTAAGGCTGGTATTGATGAAACTTCGAGAGCATCGCCTTTATGCCAAGTTTTCAAAATGTGAATTCTGGTTACCAGAAGTGACCTATCTAGGACACGTAATCTCTGGTAAGGGTATTGCTGTCAATCCCGAGAGAGTTCAAGTTGTCCTTGATTGGACTCAACCTGAATCGGTTAAGCAAGTTAGGAGTTTTCTTGGTCTAGCGAGCTATTGTCGCTGCTTTGTCGAGAATTTCTCCAAGGTTGCAAAGCCTCTAACTGAACTCCTCAAGAAGGATAAAAAGTTCGAGTGGACACCAAAGTGTGAGCATAGTTTTCAGGAACTGAAAAGACGACTGACTTCCGCACCTGTGTTGCTACCACCAGATTTTTCTAAGGACTTTGTTATCTATTGCGACGCCTCGCGACAAGGATTAGGTTGCATTCTCATGCAAGATCGTCATGTGATCGCATACGCATCTCGACAGTTGCGTCCACATGAGGATAATTATCCCACACATGACCTTGAGCTTGCAGCTGTGGTCCATGCACTAAAAACCTGGCGACATTACCTTCTGGGTAATCGTTGCGAAATATTCACTGATCACCAAAGTCTGAAATATATCTTCACCCAGCCGGATTTGAATCTCAGGCAAAGACGGTGGGTTGAGTTGATCTCGGATTACGACTTAGGGATAACTTACACCCCGGGGAAGGCCAATGTTATGGCCGATGCATTAAGTCGTAAATCTTATTGTAACAATTTGATGCTACAACAAGGTCAACCACATCTCCATGAGGACTTTCGAAAGTTGAATCTTCATATTGTTCCTCAAGGATTCCTTTCTACCCTGGTGGCGAAGCCTACGCTTAAGGATCAAATTATAGCTGGCCAAAAGCGTGACAAGGGTATATCACGGATCAAGGAGAATATTTTTAGCGGAAACGCTAAAGAATTTTCCATGAACGATCAAGGTGTTGTGTTCTTCCAGAATCGTCTAGTGGTTCCTAAGAACCCACATCTAAGGCAGTTAATCCTTAAGGAGGCTCATGATTCTCCTCTCACCATTCATCCCGGTAGTACTAAGATGTATCAGGACCTATGCCAGAGGTTCTGGTGGACTAGGATGAAGAGAGAAATTGCTGAGTTCGTTGCTAACTGCGACGTTTGTCGTCGAGTTAAGGCAGAACATCAAAGGGCTGCTAGCACCCTTCAACCTCTAGCTATTCCTCAATGGAAATGGGATAAAGTTAGCATGGATTTCATTACCGGATTTCCCAAGACCAAGAAAGGAAATAATGCTATCTTTGTGGTCATTGACCGTCTTTCCAAAGTGGCTCATTTTCTTCCTGTTCGTGAGAGTATAACAGCTAGCCAGCTAGCAGAGTTATATATCTCCCAAATAGTGTCTCTTCATGGTGTTCCCCTGGAGATTAACTCAAACCGTGGGAGTATCTTTACTTCTCGCTTCTGGGAAAGTTTTCAGAATGCCATAGGGACTCACTTATCTTTTAGCACTGCTTTCCATCCCCAATCAAGTGGTCAAGTAGAAAGAGTGAATCAAATCCTAGAAGATATGCTCCGAGCTTGTGTTATATCGTTCGGTATGAATTGGGAGAAGTGCCTTCCATTCGCCGAATTCGCTTATAACAATAGTTATCAATCAAGCTTGGGCAAAGCTCCTTTTGAAGTTCTCTATGGACGAAGATGTCGAACACCTCTTAATTGGTCAGAAACCGGAGAGAGGCAACTCTTTAGCTCGGACATGATCCAGGATGCAGAAGAGCAGGTTCGCATTATTCGTGAAAAGTTGAAAACAGCCCAGTCTCGTCAAAAGAGCCAATATGATCGTCATCATAAGGTTGTGACCTTTGAAGTTGACGAGAAGGCTTACCTTCGGGTTACACCTTTGAAGGGTACCCATCGATTCGGTATCAAGGGCAAGTTGGCTCCTCGTTACATTGGTCCTTTTCGCATTCTTGCCAAACGAGGAGAAGTTGCCTACCAGTTGGAACTTCCTCCGCATCTTTCCAAGGTTCATGATGTTTTCCACGTCTCGCAACTCACGCGTTGCTTTTCGGATCCTATCCGTGAAGTGGACCACGAAACGCTTGATCTCCAAGATAACCTTTCATACCGAGAATACCCTGTGCGTATTCTTGATCAAGCTGAGCGTACCACTCGACGTCGAAACCTCAAGTTTCTTAAAGTTCAATGGTCAAATCATTCTGAAAAGGAGGCAACTTGGGAAAGAGAGGATCGTCTCCGACTTGAGTATCCTACGTTATTCCCGACGACTTCTAAATCTCGGGACGAGATTCTTTTGAGTGGGGGTGAGTTGTCACATCCCTGAACCCTTAAGCAAGTTAGCTTGTGCTCATGTTTTTCTTTGCATTGCATCTAGGAATTTCTCAACAAGAACAAACCAAATGATGAAGGAAAATGCTAAAACCCTAGCCACTTCTCAAAATGAGGGAAAATTCAAACTAGTTAAAATCAATGAACCCAAAATGACCTCAAGAAAAGTTCAAATTTCTGATAAATCATGAAAGTAAATGAGCAATGAAGAAAACCATTTTCTTGACATTTTAAGCATTTTAAATAAATGCAAAAAGCTACTGGTTTCAAGTTTTAAATTTGAAATCAGAAACTTTAAACTTTCAAAAATGTTGAAAACTTTAGAATGGTTGGAAATATTCCAACAAATATTCTAGGGTGCTTAACATAGTTTTTACAAATTATTTGGGAGCTAAAATAAATAGTAGATCAATGTGAGCAATTAAAACAGGAATAAAACAGAAAGAAATGGGAAAGAAGTTACCTGTCGCCTAGCCGGCCCAGCCCATCTCCTCCGGTCGTCTCCCACCTCGCCGGTAGGAGCAGGAGGTGGCCGCCGCGTACTCCGGCGCGGCCACGCACCTGTGCGCCTGCCTGGCCGCCGCTTCGCGCTGGCAAGCTCGGGGATAAGCTCCCCGAGCCCGTGGCTATCCATTCCCAGCGCCAGTTCCCCCCCTCCTCTCGGATCTCCCCTCTCTCCTTCTGCCGCCATTGGAGCCCGAGCAGAGCTCGAGCTCGCCGTCGTTCTAGCCTCCCCTCTTTCCTTCTGAGCCGCGCATTAGCTCCGCCGCAACCCCCTGAAGCTCCCTAGCCACGAGCCCGACGCCCAGATTCAGTGAAACGATGAGAAGCTGTCGTCTTCTTCCTCGGGTCACCGAAGATCGCCGCCGACGTTCTCCCTCTCCAGGCCGTCCCCGAGCAAACTAGCGCCACCACTGCACTCCCCGTGAGCATGCGGTCATTTCCCCTAAGATATCCCCGTCGATCCCCTCCTCTAGGCCTAGTTCCACCGGAGCCCGACAAGATCCGCCGTTGCAGCTCGTCGCCGATAACCCTCCGATGATCAGCTCGTCCTTCTGAGGGCACCAGCAGCTTCAGGTCGTCACGTAGATGTCGTAGGAGCTAAGTCCCGTGCGCAACTCCCTCTGTATCGATGACCTCGATGACGCCCGAACCTTGGCCGCCGCCAAGCTCGTCGCCGGCGTCATCTCCGGCCAGGTCAGCCCCGGCTAAGTGCAGAAATGGAACTGCGGGAGAAGTGTCGTTCTTCTGGTGCTCTCCGCGCAGCGTTTGGCCCCCTGTGCGCCGTTTCCGATGCCCCCCGACGTTCTGGTGCTCGCCGGAGGCTCCCCGCCGGCGAGGACGACCTCGCCGCCGGTGGATCTCGGCTGGCCTGAGCCACTGACGGGTGGGGCCAGCCTCTGGATAGTTTAGAAATAATAAAAATAAATGAGATAAATTAATAAGACACTAACATGTGGGTCGAGTGAGTTTAATTAACTAAATAAGATTAATCCTAATCTAAAATTGACCAGAGACACTGACCAGTGGGTCCCAATGGTCAGGTTGGACTTTCAACGGCCAGATGGACCTGCTGATGTCATGCTGATGCAGTAAAAGTATTTTCCAGTATAAAAATAATTCCAGAAATGTTTAAAACTTCAAAAATTCATAGAAATTAATCTGTAACTCCAATGAAAATAATTTACATATGAAAAAGTATCAGAAAAATTCAAGGAATCTGAATATGCTATTTTCAAAACATGTTTGAAAAAGTTACAGAACCCAAACATGTAGATTAATGAATAAGTTAATTCTTATAAATACTTTATAAATGGAATATGGAAAGTATTTAAATTTCTTTTTGTTTGACATGATCAAACATTGTTCTAATAACAAACCAGCAACTTAACATGACATCCCATGCATGTTAACATCAAGTTGATCTGAGCATTAGGTCGAATCAATTAAATCGGTATCCGAGAATACCTCATTTGAGGTGATATTTGAATTTAATTCAAATCAACTTCAAACCTAATACATGTTGATTATAATAGTATATCACCTTGCATTCTCATGCCATTCTCATGCATCATCTTGATTTCATATGCTTGATATTGATTGTTGTCATTTCCTTCGGTAGGCTCCGCTCCCCCGGATTCCACCGAATATCCGTCTGACGGATATTGTCCCTCCTCTGAGCAACAAGGCAAGCAACCATTTTGATGATCCCGATAAATCCCATGTTCTTGCTCCTGCACTTGGTTATTGCATTAGGATCAAATGCTTCAACTTCTTTTGCCACGTTAGTTGAACCCACTTCCTTTGCATGACCTATCCTTGTCACAGTAAATAGCCGAACCTTGCAACCTAGCATACCTGGTAGTTGCTTGAGCCATGATGTGCCTTATCCTGCTATGCATGCTATGCTTAGAGTTGTGTATGGTCTGTCATCTGGGAGATGAACAGAATTGTGAGAATGAGTTCGGTAAGCAAAGGTTGTGTGTTGAATCTGATTTGGTAAAGGTACCGGTGAAAGGCTGTGTAGGAGTACATGGCGGGTTGTTTCATTGGAACCGTCCTTAGGAACTGAGTTCCGTGTATGTAATCCAAAACTAGATACTACCACATGCTGGGCCCTGAAATATGACCCCGCTCGGCCTATTAATCTCTTAGTACTCGGTCCAGGAGTTGCAAGTAGTTTCTGGTGTTTATAGTAATGCTGGAGGCCGTGCATAGTGCTGACGTGAGAGGTGGGCTATGATGCGGTAGGCAGTGGCATGGTGTACCAAGTGGCACCCGGATGGTGGGCTTGGGAACCCTGCGCACATCGTTTGAGGCCGTGGCGAAAACCCCGGCCGGACTTCCGTACGGGTTACTCTCAGATAGGCGATAAACCTAGACAAAGTACTAGTGTGGTTAACGGTCGTGGCCGACTCCCTCGCTAGGCTTCCGCTTGAACGTTGCCGAGGTGCATGACGTGCACATGGCGATAAGTGGCGAGAGCGTGTGTGACGAAGTACACCCCTGCAGGGTTATAATCTATTCGAATAGCCGCGTCCGCGGTTATGGACTACTTGGAGACATATGTTGTTCATAGATAACTTAAATGGCTACTCATAAAATTGTCAAGATAAGTGTGAGTGTCGTGGACGGCATTTCCGTATGGAGACGGAATGATTCCACGATGGTGTATTGTTGTGGTGTTAGTGGACTCGTGTGCGAGAAATCAAGTTGTCAAAATTATTTAAAAATGCAAGTTGTCTAGCCACGAGTCAAATGCTGGCTTTACGCATGAAACCCCACAATACCTTATTGATACTTTGCATGAGTAGATAGTTATCCTGAAGTCTTGCTGAGTACCTTCGTACTCATGTTTGCTTAATAAATGTTGCAGAGGTTGCTAATGACCCTAATGGAGGGTTCTTCGTAGACATCGACGACGACGAGTAGCCCGTGTCCCAGCTACGATCTGGCCCTAGGTTGGGTCTGTAGTATAGTCAGGCCATGTGCCCTTTTAGTTGCACCTGTCTGTACTCAGATAGCTTTAAACTCTTCCGCTGGCTTGTAACTGAATTACTGCTATTATGGGTCGTGAGACCCTTAATGTGTAATTTATGTGTGCGGCTCTTCCGAGCCTCTTAAATAAAGCTTGTATGTTTATGGTTATGTTGTGATGCTATCGATGTATCTATACATATCAGTATGTCATGCGTACGTGTGTCGTACTTGATATGTATGGGGTTCGATTACCTAGTCATGAACTTTAGTAGCACCTCTTACAAGGAAATGCCCCTTTGTGATCCAACGAGCCTTGGTAGTTCGCTACTGCTCCGGACACATTGGTTGACCGGCATGTGTCCTTCTTAGCTGTTGTGTCTGTCCCCTTTGGGTAAATGTCACGCGATGTAATGGAGTCCTTGTAGCTTTCTACGACTCGTCTACACTCGCTGGTGACCGACACCTGCTTTGTTGGGTCATGTATGCCTGTCCTTGTGCGGTACTGCCACTATGGTTTGTGACTAGACTTGTCGATCCGGGTTCTTTGACATTGGAATGCTAGCGACACTATTGCATACGTGAGTCAAAAGATGCAAACGGTCCCGGCTAAGGTAAGGCTACAGCCGTGGAGTTAACCGTGCGTGAGACCGCAAAGAGATGCGATGTGTTACAGGCTGGATTCCTATGACTTAGGATCGGGGTCCCGACAATAGGAGAGGTTGCAATTTTTTATCATGTTTCATCATTTCATTCATAACTTTGTCTTTAAGTTTAATCATTCGTTTGTTAAGATCATTCCTATCCTTACAAACAAGAAATTCTTTAGCAATCTTTCCATCCATGGTGTAACCTTCAGGTATATCAAGCATCTTAGTTCTAATAGGGGTGCTAGGTGTAATAAGTGATTTATCATTTTCACCACTTTCAAGTTCTCTAGGTTTAGCAATATGAGCATGAAATAATTCACCAAGTGGAATAGTAGTAGTATCAAGCTTAGTAGTAGGATCATCATAAATATCATCCATACTAGAAGCATCAGCTATTACTTGTGAGATTTCACATTGAATAGTAGGTGGTGGTGTCACAAGATGACTAGAAATACAAGGGGAATAAAGTACAAACCTAGTTGGTAGTTCATTACCTCCCCTCATCTTAGAGGGCATAATATTAGTTCTAACCTCTTTGAGTTTATTCATAGTAATCAGTGGATACTAATTCCCAAGTGATAAATAAAGCTATGCTCCCCGGCAACGGTCCTATGAAAATGTCTTGATAAATGAACCACAAATCTAAGGAATCACAACAGTTTTCGAGGGAAGTATTTTACCAAAATTTATTGATTTGACACAAGGGGAGACAAAGGATATTTGTAAGACATAGTAGTTGAGCTGACCATTCAACCACACCTGGAAGATTAATTCTCTACAACAATACCATAGTAGTTTAATAGTTTTGATTAGGGAAGGAAATTTTATCCATGGATCCGGGTACCCTGGGTACCCGACCCATTTGGGCAAGGGTATGGAGGCCCTTTCTGCCCATGAATCCATGGATCTGGATACCCATGATCAGCTTGGTCGGGCATGGTTATATTTTTTTCCTCCATGGATATCCAATGGAAACCCATATGATATGTGGTCTCATACATTAGTGACACCAGACTAACCACAACTCACATTCACAAAAATGTAAAAGACAAGCCCATATGTCATAATCCTCTACCACACTAATCTGGCCTAATTATATATTAAAGCTAAACCTATCACGGTTGCGTCCCGTGCACTCCTATAACCATCCCCAAAAGCCCTCTCATGTGTGGTGGGGCTCTATGCCATAATCACCACCACGCCACGCCCTGTCGCCTCCGCATCTCTGCCTGGTTGTTCACAACACGTATAGACAACCATTAGGGACATGCAAGGTAGAGACCTCCTATAGCCATGTGACCCTATCCCAACCCCTCTCTCCTTCCCCAATCGATAGTTAGTCCCTATTAAACAAGGCAGTGAGCTGATTGCCCCAAGAATGGTCCCATCATTCATCAGAGCATGAAGGAGAAGGAGATAACTATTAACGAAAAGTGGTCGACAATGACGACAACCAGTGGAAGAGCACGGATGAGGCCCTTATCATGCTGCTGAGGAGAGAAAGTGATCGACGACCAGCTCAAGAGTTACATGCACCGTCAATGATAGCACCATCAATACTAAAGAAGGTCATATCCAGTGCTCTCTTTATCTCATGACATCTATGAGACTTATATGAACAATCTTCAAGTCGTGGGAAGGTGAGGTCAGTATTAACTGAATAGGATGCACAACTCACTAAGATCCTACAAATAATCTACCAACAGCTACACTCAAGACTAGAATTAGCTGACTAAGAGCTAATTGAATGTACAATGTACTGAATGTGCGAATGTGTCAATGAAATTGGTGAATTAGTTTGATGTTTGTAAGGATTTGCGTGATGATTTTTCTATGCCCATGGATCTCTATGGGAACCCGGTATCCAACGGGTTTGGGCATGGGCATAAGTTATGCCTAGGGATGCTTTGGTGGATGGGTACAGGGAATGAAGATGGGTCATGCGATGGATTTGGACCAACTCTACCGAATGCAAAGAGGGCTCATTGTCATCCCTAGTTTTGATAGCACTAGTAAAAGTAGTAGTGGTAATAGTAGCGGTAGCAATATTAGTTTTGTACTTGGTGGAACAATAGTAACAACAATAGTAACTTAGTGAAACAATATGAGAAACGCATAGGCATGGATTGTTGATGGATATTTGGATGGAATCAATTATATAGCAATCAGAACCTAGAGCAACACAAAACTAGTTCCAACTTATCAATCGTGTGTAGGCATGTATTTTGTAAACAGTTATACATTCTTACAAAAAGAACTTGCATCACAATTTTTGACCAATCTCCCTCGCAGTCATTTCCTATTGTAAATCTAATGGTAATTAAGGCATACTTTTGATAGAGAACCAAAATAAAGCATTAAGACATAGTGAATACATTAACTCCTCATACTACGATCATCACCGGAGTGAATCCCAATTCTTTTAACCTTGAGGTCTACGGATAATAACACGTAATAGGTGCATACAACTTCCAAGATAGGATCTCAAACACACTTATATTCATGAAAACATAATGGGTTCAGATCTAAAATCATGGCAGTCAGGCCCCAGTGACAAGCATTAGGCATAGAAAAGTGATACTTGTGATGTGCATTGGGTTTTCCGTGAAGAGGAATAGGTGATCGGAAACAATGTAGGTACGTATTTCCTTGAGTAGAGAACCAAGGTTTATCGAACCAATAGGAGTAAAAACAAACCCCCATCTTCAGCACTACACACAAAAGAGCAAACACTTGCACCCAATGCGGACAAGAGGGTTGTCAATCCACTTGGACTCGTTATTTGCAAGCTTGTAAGTAGTCTGGTTGGTAGTAGATAATTGTAAATTGCAATATAAAATAAATGGTAAATAATAGCAGAAAGGTGTTGTAGCATTTGTAAAGTTATAAGTGAATAGACCCGAGGGCCATTGTTTTCCCTAGTGGCATCTATCATGAAAGTAAGCATACGGTGGGTAAACAAATTACTATTGGGCAATTGATAGAAAAAGTGCATAGTTATGTGATATTCACGGGAATGATCATGTGTATATAGGCATCCGTACATAAGCAAATAGGCCGACTCCTGCCTGCACCTATTACTATTACTACACCCATCGATTATCCAGCATGCATCTAGAGTATTAAGTAAAATAGAGTAATGTTTGGAGAATAATGACATGATGTAGACAACGATAATTCAATTAATATGAACTAACCCCATCATTTTATCCGTAGTGGCAACAATACAAAAACGTATCTTGTCCCCTTCTATCACTAGCATATAGAAACCCGTTAGATTGAACGGACTACAACGCATCCCTCTCGCCGAAGATAGATCAATCTACTTAGCCAAAGCAAATCAATAGATCAGAGATATTTACGAAGCTATGTTGATCATGCACATAAGTATCATAATAGATTTAAGAGAAGACTCAAATATTTTTCATGAATAATCTAAAAATTAACCCGCAATTCATCGGATCCCAACAAACGCACCGCATAAAAGAATTACATCGGGTAGATCAAAGCGAAGATGCAATGATCATTGTATTGAAGATTAAGAGAGAGAGAGAGAGAGAGCCATCTAGGTACTAACTACGGACTCGTAGGTTTGTGGGGAACTACACACACATCACCATGTGAGAAACAAGGATGATGTAGAGGCCCTCCGTGATTGATCCCCCTCTGACAGGGCAACGAAACAGGACTCCAGATGGGCACACGGCGGAACAGAAGCTTGCGGCGGCAAAAAAAAGTGTTTAGGGTGGCTCTCTAGGCTTTTCGGAATATATGTGAAATTATAGGACAGAGAGGGGCATCGGGAGGCAACCAAGGGGGGCACATGGCAACACGGCACAATCTACCCCTTAGGTGCGCCCTGTTGGATCATGCCTCCCTCGTGAGGCCTCTGGTCTCCTCCCGAAGCTTCCAAGTCTTCTTTTGGTCCAGAAAAAATCATATTGAAGTTTCATGGCAATTGGACTTTGTTTGGTAGTGTAATCCTGAAAAGCCAAAAACGTGCAGAAAACAACAATTGGCATTGGACACTTGGTTAATAGGTTAGTTTCAAAAATAATATAAATTGGTAAATAAACACCCAAAAAGTACACTAAAATGATAATATGATAGCATGGAACAATCTAAAATTATAGATACGTTAGAGGAGTATCAAAAAGTCATAGCAACATCAATCTAGAACATAGTGGATCACTACAAGAAATATGCTAACTTGCGACCTTCAATATTGGTCACCGAATAGTCGTTGATTTCCATTTGTGACCTTTTTACGACCAAAACCAAATGGTCAAAAGTTGAGCGTATCTAATGAACTATAACGACCTTTCTTCTGGATTGGTCGTAGACATTTACGACCAAACAAAAGGTCGTAAATTAGAATCAGTCCGGTCCATTCCGGTCGTCTACATGGGCCACGCCCAATAATTCAGCTCCTTAAATGTTTTTTTCTCTTTATTTTTCTTAGCTACATGGGTCGGGCCCAATTATTTGGCCTTTTATTTTCTGGGATGGAGCCTTTTACTGAGCAATTTTTGTATATTCCACTCTTATTTTGGGCCACAACTTTTTTAGTCTAGTTCTTGTTTGGGCCTTGGCCTTTTATTTTAAGAGATGCAACCTTTTACCTATATTTTTTTACAGTCAACTCTTTTTTAGGCCCAAGCCTTTTTAGTCTAATTCTTGTTTGGGCCTCGGCCTTTTTGCAGTCGAACTAAGTTTAGAGCCAAAACAAAATGGTCCAAACAAAACTCAAATAATTCACAACTTCACAAAATGCATAACTTCACAGGTGCACGGCTTCACAAAATGCAGTACTTCACAGGTTCAGAAACTGCATAACTTCACAGTTTACAATCTTTACACTACACCGCAACCCAGATATGTCTGCTACTGCCTACTATTACAATACATATGCTACTCTTTGTTGATAGGCTTCATAGCTTCACACTTGGCTTCGTACTTCACCTGTGCAAAAAATAAGAATAAGGTGTAAACAACATCAAACATTAGACAATTATGGATCCAATAGCTTGTAAGAATTGGCAGGAAAATCCACGTACATAAAAAGTATGATTAACACTAACCAGTATGTGTGCATGGAGTGTCTAAAATTTTCTCACCACCTAGGAGTTTTTTGGTATATAATATATTGACATGTGCAACTCTAACTAAATTGATCATAGAAATGAAAAGACCTACAAGAATATGTTCAGTCAGAATCCATGCATGTAAAATTTTGGGCACCAAAATAACAAATCTACCAAACCAGGTAATACTGTTGCAGTTACTACTCGAGTAAGTAGAGAAGAGCAAGTAGGAGTATTGAGAAAATCATTACTGCTCAACTAATGCTATAGAAACTAAAACAACACACACATGCCTAATGATCTAGTTAATGGAACAGATATTATTATGGAACATTAATGTGGCATGGCAAGGTTCATCACATAATCTCATCTTTGCTAAGCAAATGTTAGATCTAAACTAAAAATTATCCTCATTCCAAGTAAACAATCAAGGCTATAAAATTTCTGAGAAACAAGACAGTGTACAAAGACATATGGCACCAGAGTGAAAGAGTAACCACACAATTTGTAGATTAGCCAAAGTGCTACCTGTTGCTGCTGTTGAACCAGGGGAGGGGAGGAAGCACAAGGGTGACCACCAAAGCGAAGATGATGGCATAACTAGCCTTGACAAAAACCTGCATTTGCTTGAAAAGTTGTAAGTCTTGATGAGCAAAAACATGACAGACAGAGGAAGCTATTGCCAGTGCTACATACACAGAGAAATAAAATGGAGTAAGCATCATGATTTCTTAAAGAAATTTTCCAGCTAATCTGAAGTATGCACACTCAGATTTTTCTTTCTCTGTCAACATATGAACAGAAAGCAAATAATGCATAACCAGACCAAGCTTACATATAGGTTTTAGATCTGTGTCAACATCATGACTAAGCAGGTTTCATTATATATTTGTTTCTTCACTGATTTTAAATTGTAGGCTTGATGAAATTACTAAACAACATTACACTAGCATAAGCATAAAAATCTTAGAAAAAAAATCCTCATCACGCTACCACATGTGACGAAATCTGCAACAGGACTAAGATCCTCATTGTGCTTCTACGAGCACAAGGCGCACGATCTACCGAGCAGAGGCAGAGGACACGCATGGGCCAAGATAGAACATCAGCAAGCGAACACGAACATACATGGAAGCAGAGCAAGGAAAAGCAACATCACGTGCGTCACGGAACTGGGAGGGAGAGGGGAAGGGGAACGGGGCGTTACCGAGATGGTCGTGTTGGAGATGTACACGGACTGGATCAGGGACTGTATCGGGAGATTACCAACACTCGCGGGCTTCAACATCTTTGCGGCCGATGGCAACGCGTTGAAGAGGAGGATGTGGTCGAAGGCGACACGTCAAGGAGGACGCTACGGCCGACGCTGGCGCATCGAGGAGGAGGCGGTAGCCGACGCCGGCGCGTTGAGGAGGACATTGCTGCCGACGGTGACGGGAGGAGAAGGCTCTGGTCTCACGCGTGCCTTCGATTCCGCGAGGGCCTCCTCGTGGCTTCTGAGCTGCGTGGTTCGAGGCGAATCCGTTGGTCTAGCCGGCCACTAGGTTGGCACAGAGCAGGACCTCCGTCGAGGCCAAGAACGAAGAAGCTCTCGGCGACCTTGGCGGTCTGGGCGCGCCATGGCCGCCGCTAGACCTGCTCGCTAGCGACCTCCCTCGTTCTTGTCTTCTCTTGTGATGAGGGAATGGGGGAGGAGGGGATGGTAGGGTGAGGGTGGGAGCGGCGACGACGATGTATGAGGGAACTGGGTTATCCATGGGGAAATCTGCAGCTGCGACAGACGGAGGAGGGTCGAGAACAAATCGGGGATGGCAGGGGCTCGGGAGGATGGTAGGGGCTAGGGGTGACGGTTGCAGCGAGGTGCGAGAGGCTGCGGCGTCAACCTAGATCGGGAAGAAGGAGAGAAGGGGGAGGAGGCGGCGTTCTCGGGAAGGAAGGGGTCGAGAGAGGAGACACAGTGTGCCACGCGCTGCACTAGTTTTAGGTAGGAGAGGTGAGTGTTTGGTGGGCCGGTGGGTTGGATGGATGGATGGATGGATATACGGATGGACAGATGTTTGACATGTCATCGATCCATGCCATAGCAGATTCCACCAATCAGAATTAAGTTGATTTTTTTTATTTGTTTGTTTCTTTTATATTTTACCCTCTTATAGTTTGTTAAAATGACCCAATAATTGTCAACATGTGTGTATCTTGCTATAACAAACAATATTGTCAAAGAGATTTTACATTTTCTTGCACAAAAAAATAATTTTGTTTTTTTGAAGTGCCAAAAAACAGGCTTTTGGTAAAGAACCTACCAAATCTTTGTTGGAAAATGAAGCAATTCATTTCTTAAAAATATTAGACCATATATTATGTACAATTGATCAAATGGTTTCCACTCAAAACCTTCCTATCCACCTCTCCTCAAATTGACAAAATTATGCCGATTCAACAGGAACGGGGTCAAATTTGCACTACAAGTGTCTCATAGTTTGATCATGATTTTTCCCAAAAACCATTTTTAGGCACAGAAGTAGTCATTTTATCACATATCCAAGAAATGTTTTGTAATATTCCACGCATAGCTTTGAATGGTCATGACTGCCATTTTTGACATCATATGGACGGCGTGCGTTTAGGAGAAATGAGTGAGAGACGTTGGATCTGTATCATATGGACGGCTCAGATCGACTATAGTGGGGTGATCCGTGGGAATACAGGTTCTGTGTTCTGATTGGTTCGAAAAATATGTCATCCAAAATTGTTTGTGAAGCACCTAGCAATAATATTTTTTTAAATGGCACCACTACATTTTCCACTGAAGTTATATAGAACTTTATGGATGATAACCTTCGCATTGTGTCATTATGTGTTAAAGGTTACGAGATAAAATAGTAAACTTGTAATATGGGAATTATTTTTCAAAAGTGTTCTTAGAAATGAGCTATCATGTGTGAAGATTCATGGCTTTCAAGCCAAATGATCAATCTTATGGCCACATTCATGGCATAGTTTGTTCAAATTATCTCATATTGTGCACAAGGTTGTGTATTGGAATGGAAAACAATGATGCCTAAGGAAGTTTTCATTTTCTTCGTACGGAAAATTCATTTTCCATTTTTCGAGTGCCCAAAATGAGTTTTTTTGAAGGACCTACCATACCGCTAGTAGGAGAAAGGCTACCAATAAGGCTGGTTTTACCCTTACGAGTAGCGCTGGGGCCAGCGCTACTGCTAACGCGCTACAGCCAACCTGTTACCAATAGCGCTGGATAAAAAGTGCTACTCGTTTCTACTTTATCAGTAGCGCTAGAATAAAGAAAGCGCTACTGCTACGCTAGCGGTATAGCTAATATTCCAGCGCTACTGCTAATATTCCAGCGCTCAATTTTAATTCCCGTTATATTTATGCCCCCTCTACGTATTTGTGCATGCTCTAAACAATAGTTTCATCGTATCATAATAAACATGCATTATTCTCATCATAGCGTACACATAAAGTATCATGTCATATAACTCATCATCATCTTACGTACTCATCTAACAACTCATCATCATCTTAATCATTTACCAAGTTAAAATCTCGTAAAACAGAAAAACATCATAATAGTCATCATATGCATGCATCCTAATCGATCATGCCAAGTTAATATAAACCAGAAAAACTTGTCTCTCATAAGACCTAGTCCTCGCTCCTAGGTATAATGTCATAAAACAGAATAACACCTATGTGTCCATGATGAAGCACAGAGATCCAACGGTCTCCAACTTGTGGCTTGCGATCCTTTTTTATTTCTCTCCATGCTTCAATTTGGAGCCTTTTTTATTTGCGGTTACTCGAGTATGGAGCATCGAACTCAGCCCTCAGCGGTCTTTTAATATTCATCTGACATTTTGGGTGCATCAACAGAGGCACTACATCATTTGGTAGTTGTTGTTGAAGAACATAATAATAACCTAGTTAGCAATGTAATCAACACCATTTATGTAATAGTAGAACATACTTAATTAGGAAACTCTTACCTAGATATTTCGGCGAATGTCATCCGGGCTCAACCTATGCACTAGTGGCATGTAAGATGTATAATTTTGGCCAATTCCCAAATTACACGGGAAGTTATCCCTAGAAACCAGGACACCAACAAGAAATTAGAGAAGAACATCCTTCTCTTCCCAAGTTAGATGTGATCCATACGTGTAGTGTGTCGTGTCAACTAATTTCCATAATTCACTCGAAGAAGCGAAATAAGCTGTAAATTATAATTTAACAAATTTAGTATATGGATGAACACCAACTATTTCTAAATATAGAATGCAAATTACTTGACAAATATGGATGAGGAACTCGCATGGAGGTAAAACAAGAAGCATATAGACAATCACCCAAATGTCAATGTTGCCTGGCATATTATCTTCAGGACGAAGATCGAAGATTATTTCCATACCCTCCTGAAATCCATATGCCTTGCAAAGATCTTCCTAGTTTGGGCACCCTATTTCTGTGTTAAAAATTGAATTAAATACTTTGATCACAAATGTGTGACCATGTATTGTCCTTAGGTTAGCTCTCCTCGTCTCCATACTCTCATGGTCTTCGAAACCGAACCTCTCCAACACATATCTTCTTGCATGGCAAGGGAGGAACTAGTTGGATTGTATAAAATAAAAATTACACGTTGAAGCAAAGAAACAGAAGTCATGGATGCTTAATTACGAAAAAACACTTGTCATCGTTGCATACCATACAAACTTTGAAGGGCTCGTCAAGATTCATGTTGAAGAACATGTCGTCTCGCAGGTGAGGCGTGTCGCACATACCCCGATAGTCGCCGCAATATTGACACTCCCAATATTCATCGTCACACATATCATGTTTTAATGTGGTAATTTAACTTATAATCCATGGAACATGTTTGTTAATGCCTAAACAGCAACCGTGACACTATATCGAAAGAATTGAACATCTATATATAAACAGAAGCATGAATAATAAAAAGGGACCTATATTTGGTCGGAATGTTGATTCATTCCCTTTTCTGGCAATTCCCAAGCACTCCATTTGTCCTAGTTTCTAGCACTAGTCATGTCGAAATTCACATAAATTTTCGGCATAACCTTTGCTAAAAAGTGGACATATGGAGCGCCTAAAATTTGCCAGAACGGAAATGAATCAACATTCCGGCAAAGCATAGGCCACTCGGACATTCCGGCAAAACTTAGCACAAACTTAGCAAGCAAAAGTAAGAATTAACAAAAAATTAGCAAGAAAAAATTACTTTTATTGCTTTTGATAATCAATATATGATGAATTAACACAAACTTAGCAAGCAAAAGTGAGAAACTTACTACTGTTTTATGCATTAACACCAACAAAAGGATGATATTTGTAGTCTTCATTAATTGATTAATTAACTAATTAGTTAATTAGTTGGTTAGTTAGCTCATTCATCATCTTTGTGTGACTCTTTCTATCCTTTGGATGAACAGTGTCCAACATGTCATGCAAGTGTTGTAGGTTGGTGAAATATGTATGTGCCAATTTTCCTCTCCAAAGTTCAAATAAGTTGTTTGAAACCATTGTTTGTCTAATTCAAACCTAATGTGCCTACTTCCATGAAATTTACAAACAAAAATTACTTATTTCACCTTCTTTACATAATATTTGAAGTGTGAACCATAGGATTTTTTTCCTTCTTTCTAGTTAGCCCATCAAAAGATCTTCAACAAACATATCTTGATTTTCTTATTAACATGTATCTCAAGATGACATCTTGAACCATATACACCACTCAAACTATAGCTCCTAATTATTAGCCCATCATTCCAGGTTCACGTGGTTCGTGCTCATTTTATTTTACTAGTGTAACATAAAAAATTCATTAGTGTAACCATCAAAACTGTCCTAAACACCACTGTCCTAAACATCAAAAATTCATTAGGCTAACCAAAAACACCACTGGAACCGTAAACACCATTTGAACATTAGTGTAACATAAAAAAATCATCAGCTCCAACCATGGAATTAAAACTATCCATCTCACCAAACCGATGACCCTAAAATCAAAATGGCAGCAGCCTTGGGGTGCCTAGAGAGGGAGGGGAGGGAGGCGGCGGCGCTTGGATGGGGGCAGCAGTGCCTGGAGGGGGGTAGGGGGCTTACCGGAGCGGGAAGGGAAGGGGGCTTACAGGAGAGGGAGGGGAAGGGGGCTTACCGGAGTGGGAGGGGAGGGGGCGATGGCGCTTGGAGGGGGCGACGTAAGGTCGAGGGTGTGTGGAGATGGGCGGGGAGTTCTCTGGCGGCGGCGGCGGTGACGATGACGACGGCGATGGCGAGGGAGGCGGCGATGGCTTGAGATCAAGGAGAGGAGGGTGGGGGAGTGGGGGAGTTAGTAAATTCTGAGCGCGTGGTGGGGTGTTAACTCAACATAGCAGTAGCGCTGGTTCAGAAGGAGCGCTACTGCTATTGCACTTAGCAATGGCGCTTTTACCATGTGAGCGCTGCTACTACAACTACTGTCCGTGGCCTCGTTTGGCCTCTTTTAGCAGTAGCGCTGGATTAGGTCCAACGCTCCTACTATAGCTACTGCGGGTGGCCTCGTTGGGCCGTGTTTATCAGTAGCGCTAAAAATAGGGCCAGCGCTACTGCTAAGGACATTAGTTGTAGCATTTTGTGTTTCCAGCGCTACTACTAAGTAGCAACAACGCGTGCTATTTTCCACCGCTACTAATAGGCTCCTACCTATAAGATTTTTCCTACTAGTGTATATTTGTTACAAAATTGGACCAAATCGTTTTTTCTAAAATACTAGGTCATATTTAATGTACAATTGACCAAATGGTTGGGTGTCAAAAGCTTTTATCCACCTCTCATGAAAAAGAAAAAAAATCGTCGATTCAGTTGGAAGCGGGTCAAATTTGAACTGCAGCTGCATTATAGTTTGCTCTTTATTTTTTCCAAAACCATTTATAGGTACAAAAGTATCTATTTTATCAAAGAAACACCAAAAGTTTTCCAATATTCAACCATTAGCTAGGAACGGTCATACCCGCCGTTTTGACCGCATTTTGAAATGGGCATGAAAAAAATTAAAAATAAAAAAAATGGAAAACCTTCATATTGTCTCATTATATGTGATCAAAAAATAAGAAACTTGTAAAACGATAATTATTTTTAAAAAGTGTTCTGAGAAATGAGCTATCATGTGTGAAGATTCATGATTTTGAAGCCAAATGATCAATCTTATGACCACATTCATGGCATAGTTTGTACAAATGATATAATATTATGCACAATGGTATATATTGGAATGGCAAGCGATGTTGCCTAAGGAAGTTTTCATTTTCTTTGGACAAAAAAAATCATTTTCCATTTTTCGAGTGCCCAAAATTAGTTTTTTTGTGAGGATCTACCATATATTTGTTGCAAAATTTTACCAAATCGATTTTCTAAAATACTAGTCCATATTTAATGCACAATTGACCTAATGGTTGGGTGTAAAAATCTTTTATCCACCGCTCTTGAAAAAGACAAGTTTCTGCCGATTCAGCTCGAAGCGGGTCAAATTTGAACTGCAACTGCGTTATACTTTGCTCTTTATTTTTCCCAAAAATCATTTTTTAGGTACATAAGTATCCATTTAATCAGACATACATGGTTTGGTGGCAAGACATCGAGGTTTGGATGGTGTCTGAGGGCCCCTACTCCAGAGCGTGTAAACCAGCATGCCAACCGCGTGGTCACCGCGTGACTGTGGCATTGCCGCGCGCTCTGGGTAGCCTAGGCATGTCTGGTGGGTTTATCATTCCCCTATTAGGTATTAGTAAGAATAATAAAACAGAAAAATCTCATGAGGAGACTGAAATAAGCTCAAACATGAATTAGCAACCAAGTGTTTGATTAGCGGTGGGGGAAATTCACAAGGCCAATGGGCCTGATTTCTGGGTGAGGATGATCATCTACTAAGGAGACTGTCTTGGCAAATTTTCAGCTCAAATGAAGGAGCCTAGGCGGCACTTGCTTTGCAAAGTACCACACTGGGCAGAAATATGGATGTGGAAGCCGGGCTCAAATGAATGAATGGATTGATCCACAATTTGGTGGAGTATGGTGATTTGGGCATAGGAAAGTACTATAATTTTTTTATACCATTTGTACATGCCAAAGTGGCACTTCCTTCACAATGCTCTTCCATGGACAAAAACTTGTAAAAATTATTGAGAGGAATTGGATAAATGAAATGCGCTCACATTTGGTGTAGGTAAGTTACACATGTAGGAACATGCCCTGGTAAATTATAAGAAGTAGTTAAGAACTCTAAAATATATTTGCTTCACAAACTAAAAATATGACCATAATAAAAGATTAGATGATGAGCTCACATGTATTACTCGATAGTGCTCAAATTTTGTAGAGAGTGATCATTTGGGCATATAAAATATTTGGAAAAATCTTAGATCATTTGGATATTCATAGCTAGTACTTACTTCACAAAGCTTCTATTTGGGTAGAAAATCTGGAAATTTGCTGGGGAATATTTAATAGGAAAATAGAGCTGAATATTGGCATGTGGCAATTGTTTGGATATGGAAGATAGCCAAAAAAAGTTTGCGGGCAATAGGAGGTCTGTAGATAGCACTTGCTTTGCAATGTGCCAATGTGGACAGAAAATAGAAATAGAAGTTGTGCTCACATAAATAATTGTATGGAGCTGAAATTTGGAGGAGTATAATAATTTAGTCATATTAAGACACTGTAAACATTTCATACCATTTGAATAAACAAAACTGGCACCTCCTTCACAATGCTCTCCATTGAACAAAACATTGGGAAAAATATTGAGGGAATTTGGCTAAATTAAATGGGCTAAAATTTGGTGGAGGGAGGTTATATGGTGAGGGTCATGTTCTGGTAAATTTTCATCATTTATAAAGCAATATAAAATGTAGTTGCTTCACAAACTGAAAATATTACCAGAAACAAAGATTCAATGGTGAGCTCACATGGATTGTTAGATGGGGCTCAAATTTTGTGGAGAGCTATTATTTTGGCATATATAAGATGTGGAAAAATTCAACTCATTAGGTTACTCATGGATAGTACTTCCTTCACAAAGCTTCTAGCTGAATAGGAACTTTCGAAATTTGTTGAGAAAGATTTACTTGGAAAATGGAGATGAATTTTTCCATGAGGAAATTATATGGATAGGAAAGAGTGCGAAAAAAAAATTGTGGGAAATTATGAAAATATAAAAAGCATTTCCTTCACAAAGTGCTATTCTGAACACAATAGGAAAATGAATATTGCTGAATTATTTTTGAACTAGGGAAGGAAGGGTTTTTGACATATTTTAGGAGTATATGATCCAAAGAATTTATGAGAATTTTTGGAGAATTCACGGAATGACAGAATAGTAGGTTGCTTCAAAAACTAGGGCAAAAATTGACACATAGGCAAAACTGATGATGTGGCGCCTAGTCATAGCTATGACCATCTGTATTGGTCGTAATTAGCTAGAAATTAGGGAGCGGACGAGTGCTATCTGCTTTACGACCATTTCCCATAAGGAAATTACGACCTTTTTTGACCAAATTGGTCGTTATGGTTTGGAGTTGGAGCCTCCCGAACATCTTACGACCAATTGATCTCAAATGGTCGTAGATTTATGACCATTTTCTGCCAGGGTCACTGTCAGAAGGTCACTAGTTGACATATTTCTTGTAGTGGATAGTGGGGATCAAGCCATAACAAATTGACTCAATTACATGATCAATCTCATCCGTCTACATGTACCTCCCATATGCCTACAATTGAATCACTCACTCCGAGTGGTGAGCATCATGTGCTTGTTGATGAAGAGGGGTGGATGATGACGATAGAGACGACTTGCCCTCTCGAGAACCCAAAATAGGTTCCAAATCAGGCTTCCCGGCGAAGAACATGAGGTGGCGACGGCTTCATATCATAAAACTTCATGAAACTTCTCCCTTGTTTTTTCTCCCAAAGACGGTACTTATGGACTTGGAATCCCACCAAATGGAGTTGTGAGGGGCCCACTAGGGCACAGTTGTGCCCCGGGGAAAGGGCGTGCCATGCCCCCTTGTGGACGGATAGTTGGGCCCCTCCGGTAGATCTTAGTTCCAGTAATTCTTATGTATTCAATAAAAAATCCTCGCCAAGTTTCTTCCAATTATGTTTTTTATATTTCTGCCCCAAAACAACATTATGGCACTACTATTGAAAACAACGTTAGTATAGGTTAGTTTCATTTAAATCACGCAAATTAGAATCCAAAACATGAGCAAAATTATTTGGGAAAGTAGGTACATTTGAGACGTATCAGAGTTTCCGCTCGTGACCACAAAGCTGCGACGCCGCCTCCTTGACTACCTCGAAGGAAGCGTCGGGTTTGAGGGTCGTCTTATCCGAGGCGGAGCGCGCAGGAAGGCAACACACGAGGTACGATCGGTGCATCACATGTCGTTGCTTCAAGTTCACCAAGAACGATGTGGTGCTAGAATAGGTACGTAATGACCCTGACCTTGCTGCCGCATGGGCGCTCGACCGCTCCATCACCACCGCATGTATGGCCGCGAGGCGCGTCCGTCGCCTTGACAACGAGCTTGCTAAGATGGGGAGGAGTGGTCGCTTAGTGACTGCTCCGCCAACAACGTTCAGGCAAGGTCACCAATGGGGCTACGAAGGTTACGTCGCTAGCGGCCACGTCGGCCATCCGCACCTTGCAACAGGAGGTGAAGCGGCTCCCTAGTTATCAGACAAGGGTGTCGTTCCGCTGCCGAAGGGACGACGTCGACAAGGCAGACACGGACGGTGACGGTGGTGCCGCAGGGAAGGGCGGCCACACGTACGACCTGGTCATAAGGTATAGGGTTTATGTCTTTTTCTTATATTTTAATTAAATGGTCAAAATATCGACTTCCTATGTGAATTATAACCAAACTTGAATGAATTCCGCCATGTTTTCATGAGTTTAATCCGGTCATTTTATACCCGTCTTGAAATGTATGTGGGCAACTTTGGATGGCTAGATCCCGCATCAATGTGTGTGGACTGGTCACCCTATCGGTGGTCAAATATCATCGCAAGTTTGCGGTTCAGTGTTCCTTGCATCTCTTATGCAATTCTGGAAGGGCCTCGTGTGGACGGAGGTAGCCTTTTTCAAGATGAGCAAATTCATTGGTGGGAATGGTAATTCAACTAGGTTCTAGGAAGCCTTGCACGGAACACGTCGCTCGCCATGCAGTATCCAACCCTTTACCATATTGTACAATGAAAAGAGGCTCACGTGGTACAATTCTATGTCCAGTTTACTTAAGCATTCAGTTCAGAAGGTCACTTGTAGGAGACAGATGTGATAGATGGTTACATCGTGTGCGTAGGTTGATGCAGATCCACATTTCAGACGAACCAAATACACTACGGCGGAAACAGACGGCGTCATGTGTGTTCTTAGTGATAAACACTCTTCCAATCCTAACGTATGTCCAAATTTGGAAAATTAAGGTTTCCCTCAAGATAATTGTTTTATGTGCTTTGTGCAAAAAGAAGTGATGCTCACTAAAACTAATGTAGAAAACATAATTGGGTGGGTAGTAAACATGTTGTTTTTAATATAGGGATGAATCAATCCAACATTTGTTCATTGTGTGTCCTTTGGCCACGTTACTATGACGCACGGTGCATGCAACTTTTAACGTCAGTCCTTCTGATAACATTGACACCCATTTAGGCGGATATAGCCTAAGTTAACGACACATATTCGGATCGCAGTATGTTCATTACTTTCTACCAATAGAATTAACGGAATGACGTCATTTCTAACATGCATAATATCACTAATTTTTTACAGGTTATCTACAGAACAACTGGCTGGATCCATACATGGTCGTCACTCAATCGTGCGAAAGCCAAGAAGCATATGGTTTATGGGTGCAACTGATGAAGACGATAGCACGGGATACCTACAATCGGTTTGCATGATGGTGAAACAATAAAATAGGTGGTTAAACATCCAGTTCTATAGTTAGACAGATGTGGCTTTGTGATCTCTGATTATTTTATCTTTGAATGAGATTTTACATTACACTGCACATATTAGTTGAACCTTTTATTAATAAAGTAGTTGTATACATCGTTCTGACGCAGAATCCTAAAGTATTCCTCCATATCGAAAAAAAGCTCTTATGCCGAAAGAAAGATGTGTCCCGCAGCTACAGCCCACAGGTACAATCTTCTGAAGAAGCCATATACTGTATGCCCTGGTCCCAACTGCCAAACAGTAAGCAGTAGAAACTTACTACAGAAAAGAGTCATGCGTAGACTGGCCATGGTGTTGGTAAATCAATAATGATTCATTTGAGACGAAAATGCCATGGAGATGGTCGCCGTACTGCAACTGTGGTGCCCGGGACCGAGAGCGACGAGTGATCCGTGCAGGAGGGGGGACAAGCGGGCATCTCGGATATCGTCGGATTGAGGGGGAAACGCCATGCAGATATAAGCGAGAGGCGGGCTCACATGTGGACGAGACGACGGACTCCCGCTCTCAGGCTTTCGGCTGCTGCTGCGGCATTCTCGCGAGAAACGAGGCATCTTGCTGCGTATGTGTGTCCCTGCTGCTGGCTGCAAATTCTTGACGAAACTGCAGGTTGTCCATATGATCGGTTAAGGATCAACGGCTCTGCCAGCAGGCCGGGTTGGAGGGGTGGACCAGCAGACAGCCCGGACTGAATGAGCTTGGGATTAGGCTTTCATTTCTGAGGTAATAGCACAAGAGATCCTACAACTTGCACACGATGTGATGGTTTGATCCTAGAACTTGTAAAGTGACCCTGTTTAATCTTACAATTTGCTTCTCTTGTGCAGTTTTAGTCCACAGCGGATCACAGCCACAGCGCGTCAAGTGAACAGAGTGGACAGGGTTGCAAAGTGGCCCTTCCATTTATCACTTATTAATCAACCCTCAGGCCATCTGTAAGCTGCAGATACTAATTGCCATCTGTAACCCAGTTTGATAAGTAGAGATCATTTCACGTGCAGATACCAATCCCAACTTATTTTGAACATTTGATTAGTTGAGTTGGGAGGTAGCCATGCATGTGCCAGTTATGTCTGATTAACCGTGCGTTCGACTTATTAGAATAAGCGCATGCATGCACCTCTGATGGAGCGGCTCCATGCATGTTTCCTGTTTAGAATAAGCGCATGCATGCACCGATGGAGCAGCTCCATGCATGCACATCTAAGTTCATGCATGTTTCCTGTTTAGAATAAGCGCATACATGCACCTCTGATGGGATCACTAGGACAACTAGTCCTTCAACCAGGCAGGTGAGGCATGAGGTGACAGCATGAGAAGAGGACGAAAACCCATGCAGATGCAGCTAGCCCGCGATGTGCGGAGAACGACATGTCGTGCCGCCTCCGAGAGCAGAGCATAACAGAAACCGCCATTGGCGCCCTAAGCTAAGCTAGTAGTAGCACAAACGAGTGCGTGTTGAACATGGTCTCAGAAGAGGGAGGCGGTAATCGGAGAAACATTGCTACGGGGCGGGGAAGCGAGATGTCTGCTGTTGGGGGGAGGGGGCACCAACAAAAGAAACAAAATTAATTCAGGTGAGCGTGCAGGTCCGTCTGAATCCCACTGCGCGAGCCGCTCCGTTCATCTGGTTCAGATTACCTAAGTTTTTTGATCTGGCAGGTCGCGGCGACCACCAAGAAGACGCCCAACCCCCGCATCCCGAACTACCCGAGCATGTCGTCCCAGCTGCTGTGCCAAGTTCACAACATCACCATGCATGTAAGTGCACACGGTTCATCTTCAGGTTCAGGTGTAGGGGTTAGTTGCCGGATGCATTAGCCATTTAACCCTGAAGAATGCTTGATTACTTGTCTTCCACACGCCGACAAGGACACCGATGAGATGTATGCACAGATGACTCTTCAACCAGCGAACTCTGTATTTCTGTAAGTACTGTTTGCAATGGAGCTTGGTGAAGAAATTCAGAACATGCTGAACTGAATTTTTTCTAGAGTGTTAACTGAAAGTGTAAAACTGTCACCTGAAAGTGTAAATCTGGCCAAAACATCAGGACTCCACTGAGTTGTCACCAATCCTCGTATTCTAGTATTATTCAAAATGTCAAGCAAAACTATATGCCTCCCTCAACATTTGGTCATCCCATTGGTTCGATAAAGTCAGAAAGCATGCCTTCCAGTGCAGCCAAGCATCAGCAGCTGCATGCCCCTAAGATGCAGAGAGGCGATTCGGAAAGCTATGAAGTTCAACCTGCCACTGATTCAGTTTCTACGTCGGAGCTACATGTTGCAGGAAGAGAGCCAAGAAACATAGATAAATATCCAAGTCAAAGCATTTCAGAGCAAAATGGCAAGGGCGAGCCAAGAGTCAAGCCTAGGAGAAGCAAGAAAGGCTCATCTCGCAAAACTATTTCAGAGAATTCTGAACTTTCTTCGGCACCTTCACGGGTTAGCGATGACTAGCAGAATATTTTAATGGTGCTCTGTTCTGATAGATGAGGAGACGATAAAGTATACACGCACGCACGCATCAAACAAGACGAAATATTTCAAGACTGATCTCTGCTTTAAGATGCACTGATCGGTGTTGTTCATGGAGCCCGAGGGTTCGCAGAGGGACGAGGTGTGGAAGATCAAGCCTTACCCGCGGAAAGGCGACGAGTTCTGCCTCAGCCACATCACGGAGCTGACGGTGAAGTCGAGCAAGGTGGCCGCCGAGTGCACCAGGTACCACGACGTGCCCGTGGTGATCTTCTCGCTCACCGGTTACACGGGGAACCTCTTCCACGACTTCACCGACGTGATCGTGCCGCTCTTCACCACGGCCAGCCAGTTCAACGGCGAGGTCCAGTTCCTCATCACGGACATGGCGCTCTGGTGGACCATCAAGTACCACACCCTGCTCCAGAAGTTGTTCAAGTACCCCTTGATCGACTTCAGCAAGGACGATCAGGTGCACTGCTTCAAGCACGCCATCATCGGCACGCACGCCTACATGGAGTTCACCATCGATGCCTCCAAGTCGCCGCACGGCGTCACCATGGTCGATTTCAACCGGTTCATGCGCGCCGCCTACTCGCTGCCCAAGGAAACTGCGATGGCGCTCGGGGAGAGCCCCAAGGTCAAGCCCAGGCTGCTCATCATCAAGAGGCACCGCACCAGGATGTTCCTCAACCTGGAGGAGATCATCGCCATGGCCGACGAGCTTTATTAATTCAGGTGCTATTTGAAACGGCCTGGGTGTTGATTAGTAAGTGATAAATGGAAGGGTCATTTTGCAAAACCACCAACCTGCCTCCACTCTGTCCACTTGGCGTGCTGTGATTCGCCGTGGACTAAAACTGCACAAGAGAAACAAGTTGTAGGATCAAATAGGATCACTTTGCAAGTTTTGAAATCAACCCATCACATTATGTACAAGTTGTAGGATCCCTGGTGCTATTAATCATTCTTGACGGGTTACCAGGAGGTTCATATGGACTCATTGCGCCACATGCATCATTCTGATACCTGACCGGTGACCACTCCCGAGCCAAGCTAGGTAGCTTGCCAGAAGCTACTCCTGAATCCATGCCGTTCAATTAGACAAGTTTGGAGCTGGGACACATATATTCAGCAGCTCGTCAGCGGATCAGTCGTCGTCGGACGAGCTTGGATTTAGGCTTTAGTTCTGGCCCCTGCCTCCTGCCGGCCTGCATGTTGGGCGCAAGTGGCAGAAGTATATACTAGCTGCATTCAGTTGTAAAAGGTTGAAAAACTCTTGAATGTATGCACACAGTAGCTAAGAGCAACTTCACGACAGCAATTCCAACCATCCGACCCAAAGGACGCAAACTTCGTGCGGCTTTTATCAGTTTGCTTCCGCTCGTTCGTCCTTCGTAAATAGATCCGTCATGCGTCCAACGAAGCGATATATTTTTCGTCACACATATCATATATTTTTTAAAGTCTATGGTCACAGGTCATGTCGGTGCCAAAAGTTCACGTCGGTGATATGCCAGTGGTTGGCATATATATGCTAGACTTTAAAAAAAACACGCAATTCATGCTAGACGCACTTGTGAGCGGCTGGCACACATGCCATCACACAAAATGAGACTATAGTTCGACCAGGCCATCTTGGTCGTGGTTATGTCCGCACATTTGCGAGCATATAAAAAATATGGCGCTCTCGGCCATGGATCACTCGTCATCGAGGTTCAGTATGTCGACTTCCATCTTCTCGAACTAAGAACGCTTCTTCAGGAAGACTGTGTTCAAGTCCATCTTCATGATCTCGACCCCCTTCGTCATGCAAGCGAGTCGGATTTCTCTTGCTCTAGTGACAGCTTTGGTGGCTTCGATCTCTAGCATCTTCGCTTGCTTCTTCGCCTCCAACACGAGCTTCTTCTTGTGTATGTCCATAAACGCCCTAATTTGCTCCTCCCTCTTGAATCCTTGTTGGTAATGATGCTTTACAAAATAGCTTGTCTTCTCTTCAACATTCATAAAGGAGTTTGTCCTCATTCTTTGTGTATGCTTTGGTCCGCTTGCTCTTCAGTTTCTTCTTTGCATTGGCTTGGGTGGGGAGCTCTTCCTCCAAAAACAATGGCTCTCCATCACTGTCCACTTCATCATCCTCTTCCTCTAGGTCGTAGCCTTCCGGGAACTCGTGCTCTAGCGGGTAAGAGTTGTCCATGCCGAGTTGGTCCTCTATGAAGGGGTCGGCCATGCCTTCATTGTCTTCACCAAACGAGTACCCCATGTTATTGTGCCCGACCATGAAGGGGGCATCTTGGATTTGTGTCTCGTCGGGATCGAAGGCAATGCCACCGCCAGCACCTTCGTAGATGATGTTCTCCAGGAACATGCGGTTGGCCTCGTCTTCTGCAATCGGCATTTTGTTGAACAGGTTGCGGGCGTTCCCCATGGCATTAGTTGGGAGCTCGCGATGCCATTTCTGCGCACCCCTCGAGGACGATCCACTACCCACAGGTATCGTGTTGTGATCGATGCACATGGGCACTAGCATGGCAGGCGCAACCATGCTCACCTCCGGTGAACCGGAGCCTGTAGAGTTGGACAAACGGGAGGCTTGCGGGTTGTGCGTGTGGAAGTCATGCGCGTACGACGTTGTGGACATGTGCGGCGAGTCCGGAAGTGTGTGACGAACGGGCGATGAGCCAATGCTGGTCGCGACCACAACGGCAATGACGAGCCCGTGTTGGCCCGGGTTTAACCCTAGCATCAGCAGGGCCAGCCTCGTGGCCACCCTCTTGCTTGCGGCGACGACGAGGGAGGACGCGGCCGCGGAGTCGTTCCTGGCTTCTTGCAGATGCCGATGGTTCTTCCTCCTCAAACTTTGGACGACACACTCCTCGGACGTGAGCACCTTCTTTTTTTTGGTTAGCATCGGTGCTTTGGAAGCACCGCGGGGACTGACCACATTTGTGGAGATGGGACCGGCAGAGGCGAGGGAGGCGAGGCCGGCGGCGGCGTCGAGGGTCGGCGTGTCGTCGTCGTCCATGGCATGCGCGAATGGTCGGATACTTTTTTTAAATTCTGGGGAAATGGCGACGTTGTGTCACCGACTGACGGGTCAGGGGGAGGAGAAGGGTGGGCATCTTGCACACCTGTCCTGCGTGTTCACGCCGACGCGAATCATGCCCAAATTTAAAGTGGAATGGATCACGTGCAGATAAAAAATAGACGTGTTGAACAAAGTATTGTATCCGCGGTGATCCTAACACACACGCGTGAACGAAATGGGTGACCCGGTTAGAATTGTCCGAAATATGAAAGTGTTAGGGCACCTCCAGCCATTTGGCCCCCCCACGAGGCATTTTATTCGCCGCTTGGGGGCTGCCGACGAAACTTTTGGTCGTGGGAGGTAAATTTTTCCACTCGTTGCGTCCCCGAGAAGCCGTGTCCGTGTGTGCGTGGAGGGAAAGAGAGAGGGGATGTGTGTGTGTGGAGGGGGCCACGTGGGTCGACCAGGGAGGAAAAGGAAGGAGAGAGAGAGACGTTGGCAGGTGAGCCATCACCTTCATGCCGACGAAATTATCCCCCAAGATGCCCCCCGAGCTCAACTCCCTGTGTTTGCCTTGGAAACGGTGGCACATTTTTTGGTCAAATCAACAAAAAATAAAAAGCTGAGCGCGCAACTGGACAATTTTTTTAATGTCGATGGTTCAAAAGTGCTCTTGAGGACTCTTGGGGGTGTGGCTGTACATGCTCTTAGGACATGTACAATGCATAGCCTCGGGATGATACCCCGTACGCCATGTAGGATCGGATGTTAGAAAAAGTAGATTCGGATAAGGAAACGGGATCGTATGCAGGAGGCGGGTGCTTGAAGAAAAAATATATGGTCTTGTCTACAAAGTTGAAAAAGTTAAAGTGAAAAGTAAAGATGCATATGTATTCGAGTCTTTATTTTTTATTTTCTTTGATGAGGCATCCTAATGGTAGATTGCATTGAAGAAAAAAAATCAACATTTATACATCAAGCTATTTTTTAGCGAACGTCTGTATCATATGTCATTATTGTTTATGCCTTATGCAAAATGTATGACGTCCAAGGGGTAGCTTTCGTGTATGTGGTGCATGCAGCAGAAAGTTCAGGGGGTGTTTGTTTTCAGGGACTTTTTGATGTAGGGTCTAAAAAGTCTCAAAAAGTCTCATGTGAAACAAACAGGAGGGACTTTTAGGGACTAAAAAGGGGTATTTGGGACTATTTGGAGAAGTCCTTATGAGAGGGTCTTTTTGGGACTTTTTGACAATTTTTCCAACAATGCCCCTATTTTTAGCATGTCATTTAATAACTACTATTACATTACTAAGGGTAATATGGTCTTTTTACATGTCATTTAATGACCTCTAGTCCCTATTTAATCTCTGAAAACAAACGGGTAGGAACTAGAGACTTTTAAGTTGGGACTAAAAAAATCTCGGGACTTCTGAAACAAACAGGGCCGAGTGGGTCGCGTGCTGCTGATCGAGTTACAGGCTACGATTTGGACTGCTTAGCTCCTATATATTCTAGTGCATGGTACTGTTCCGTGTAAAGTTACTTTATGTAACTTTTAAAATATTCGAGACACGATGAACAATGTGTGGATCGTCTCCCACAGGAAAAGCGATCCATCAATCTCTATTGATTCCCCAATTCGATCACTTCTAATGCCCGATGAAGATGGCCAGAAGCCACTCTAGCTAACAGAAAACGATATGAACTATACAGTTAGATGAATTACTGTGAAATTTATCAAAGAAGGTAGTCCTTTCCTTTCGCCGTGTGAAATAATTAATCAACTCTTCTTACAAAGCTCTTCTACACTTACGTAGTTGCAGCATCTCAAGATCTCAACGCGAACTCACTGCAACACAGTTAGCGAACGAACACACAAAAAGACCAGGTTTCCAGCTTCACACGATTGAGATACATGACAATCACCTCTCTTCCCAATTATAAGATATTTTAAATATTTTAGTACAAACTACATACAGACTGAAATGAATGAACAAATACACTAAAACACATTTATATACATTTGATTCAGAAAAAGGTGAAAACATCACACTCCCTCCATTTTTATGCCACAAACTCATATTGTAAAGATGAAAATTAAAGCCTTGCTTTGTAAACCAACTTCTCTCTTTATTTATTGGGATCATTAATACGTTGCATACATGCGAGAAAAAGATAGAAAGCTGAGTGAATTGTCATTATGGCTACTTGCGTGTAAATACTATTAAACAGGTTGCTCATACAAAGAAATAGTTCCTCCGTCACGGTTTAGAAGGCGTGCATGCAAATTCTCTAAAACGTAGGCGGTTATTGATTGACTATAAAATGAGTTAAAAAATAGTATTCACACTACACATGCATATAAAAATAATACAACGGAGTACTAATTAGCTGCTAGGAGTAAATGCAATGCGCCTTAAGCCTTGTGTGTTGTAGAAATGCACGCAAACTTAACTGTGCCTTCTAAACCGTGACGGAGGTAGAATTATTAACTTTTGTCTTCATTATTGAAGATGGCCTTGTATGAATGCAAAGTATACTTGCCATAGTGGTCTTGTATAAATAAATGCAAAGAGTTATTTGAAACGGAGGGAGTAATTGCTACAAACTTGGGTAATTGGTTTATGTGCATAACTTAAACCTGCCGCACAATATTTATCCCAATGACACGGAACTTTTCCCTTATTTCAACAAATTTCACTCGCCCAAGCAACTTTGGTAAGCAGATCTACAAGTTGTTTATGCATACCAACATACTGATTGCTAGCTTTACCTTCCTTGGATGCATTCTCTCGTGAGGATAAATTTAGTATCACATTGTGCAGTTTGTTGATCTTTGGGTTCGTCTTGAGCAATTCCAACTTGTCTCGGACGTGGAGGACGACATCTCTTGGAAGTTCGAGGCCAACGGGGAGTACTCTGCGGCATCCGCTTACAGGATACAATTCCTGGGCTCCATGACAACCACCATGAACAAGACCATTTGGAAGGTTTGGGCACCTCCGAAGATCAAGTTCTTCTCCTGGTTAGCGATCCAAAACAGGATTTGGATGACAGATAGATTGGAGAAGCGAGGCTGGGATAATTGTGGACTATGCACTCTGTGTAGAAGGGAGCACGAAACGGTTGCACATCTATTCTATCGGTGTAGATTCACGCAGCGCATTTGGAGACTGGTAAAGAGCTGGCTTGGCCTTGGATCACTTGACACTCGCCAATGGTTGGCTGAGCGGAACATCAAGTACTGGTGGACGAGCATGTCGAAGCCAAACACGATGAACAGGAAGGTCATCGCCTCATTGACTATGCTTGTCAGTTGGGTACTCTGGAATGAGAGAAACGCTAGAGTCTTCAGGAAAAAATGAACGCTACCCATATACATCTTCAAGATGATCCAAGATGAAGCAAAGCTTTGGGTTACGGCAGGAGTGAGGCACCTGAGCAACATCATGCCGCGAGAGTAGTTGACGTTTTACCGTGTGTTTTGGACGGGCTATGATGTAAAGCCTTTTCCTACTCTGTAAAACTCCCCTCCTTTTTAATATATGAGGCAAGTCTTTTGCTTCTATTCAAAAAAAGCATCAATATGGTTGCTTCTCTAGGGATGCAACTAATGATTCCAATACAATCATCATTAGACTCAAAGACAAAAAAGGGCTGCCCCACGCCGCTTAACCCTGGACAACAGAGGCGACCCCTTCTCACCGCCGCTGGAGGGCACCATTGGGCAAAGCATGTGCGATGGCAACGACCTTATCCTATGTGTTAGCCCATTTTGTCTCCAATTGTTGGAGGCAAGTCCCTAGTTTGAGGTGGATGCACTAGTAGAAAACAGGGCTTTGGTTCGGGCCTGGCCAGCCCATTAGTCCCGGTTCTTCACGAACCGGGACCCATGGGGGCATTAGACCCGGTTCATGAGCCCAGGGGGTCGGCCGGGGCCTCGTGGGCCTTGGTCCCGGTTCGTCTGGACCCATTTGTCCCGGTTCTAGGCACGAACCGGGACCAATGGGCCGCGCTCCTGGCCCACATCCATTGGTATCGGTTCGTGCGTTGAACCGGTATAGAAGGGGGGGGGGCTTTAGCCCGATTTATGCCATGAACCGGGACAACTAATTTGCCTATATATACCCATCGCCGCGGCAGAGCACTCTGTTTTTTCTGGCCAGCGAGGGAAGGGCATTTGGGTGCTCTAGCTCACCTCCTATGCACATGAGGTGTTCGATGAAATGCGCGAGCCACACTAGTTAAGCTTTCTCCTCTCGAGGCTCGACCTCAGAGCTCCATTTTCCCGAGTTTTGTCCAGATTTAGCGGTCCGTCACGCCCCGTCCCCGTTTTCACCACTGGGGCACGTCCATGTGTACGTCCGCAATGTCGTCTGCAAGCTCCTCCGCAGAAAGTGAGGTAAGTCGATTTGGATTTTTGGTTGACATTGGATTTGGGGATTTCTCATCTAGGGTTTCGCGGGATGGGCCGTAATATGCGTCTTTATGGCTCGTAGGTGGATGGCTGCGGGATTGTGCAGTTCCAATCCGAGTTTTTCATTCCCAATCCAAGTTTCTACGGCCTTGAGGAGCGCTCGAATCACCGTTGCCCGGGGCATGGGCTAATTCCTGCTCGCCGTGTTTCTTGGGGTGGAGCAAGCACGGGAAGAAGGTTTTTGGGTTGTCCACTCGATGTAATTCCTCAAACATCATTTGGTACTCTGTTTTCATCGATTTATTGCAAAGTTATGAATTTCACCTAATTATGTGAACTCTGATTTAACAGCTTCCCGATGAGTGTGATTGGGTTGTTTGGATTGACCCCCTCCCACTGAGCTAGTGGGGTAAGCTTTTGAGGAGCTCCATGGTGGCCTTGAACGTAGTTGGATCAAAGCTAGTAGGATGGAGAAGAAGGTTATGGATCTGAACAATGAAAACAAGAAAATGCAATTGAAGTTGAAGAAAAGGAATGAGCTCATGGAAACAATTGGTTTTCTCTTTGTTCTTGGCATCAACATTGTGGCTAGTTTAGTTTCTATTTGGTCTAAGCAAGCCAATTAAGTGGCAGTGTGTGTGTTATGTTTATGCTAGTGTGTTGTGCCCTAGATGTAATTCTATCATTTGTGCAGTGTTGTGAACTTGAGCAAATGTAATGTTGTGCCCTAGATGTAATGGATATCATGTGTTGTGTTAAAATTATCACCAATTCCTGGTAGTTCAACACAGAATGACAACAAAAGGTGCAATTTTGAGCACCTAGCAAGATATTTAGGGGCAAAAGTGAGCAATCATATGATTCCACAACACACTCCAGCATTAAACAGAATAGATTCCACAACATGATCAATTCATCTAACATTAAACAGCAGTTCACACTCCAGCATTAAACAACAGTTCACACTCCAGCATTACAAACCAACAGTTGTTTGACAACATCTAACATTAAACAGACTAGATCCACAACATGATCAATTCAGTTTGCCCATCTTGCTCCTTGTGTTGGCCGTAGGATTAGCAGCCTTGCTCCTTGTGTTTACAGTTGATTGCATGCCGCCTTTCGCCTTCTCCTGTGGTGAACCCCACTTTGTACCTCTTGTAGCTGGCCTTTTGTAATTCTTCTTTGGGCTGAGAAACATGAACACAATCAAGATCAGTCAACAAAAATAGCTACATAATTAATGCATGTACATGCAGTACAATATATTGCATACCTAGCAAGATTAGTATCAATAGCCTTAGAGGAAGTACCAGCACGAGAGATAGTAGCTGGTGGAGGATAGCCAAAAGCAGCAGGAGAGCTAGTAGCAGGTTGAGGAGAACTAGCAACAGCAGGAGAGCCAGGAGCAGCAGGAGCTTCAGTTTGGGCAGTTGCTTGAGCAGATTCTGGAGCTTCTGTTCCAGCATTATCTGCACCCCAATGCTCATCTTCTCCAAAAGCAGGATCACTGGACTCTTTGCAGTGGGTCCCACGGTGTCCTAGTCTTCCACAGCGAGAGCACTTCTTTCTCCTACCTCCTAGGCCTTTTCCTTCAGACTGTGCCCTTATCCTAGTCTTCCTTGGTCTACCAGGAGGTCTGTGGCTTTGAATGGTGCATTTTGAACACATAAAAACTATGGAGTTCAAATAAGTACAAAAAAATGAAATCCCTTTGTAAGAGACGAGTTTCCGTATGAAACCCTGATACTTAGAAAGAGATTGTCCGTTTTGTACACGAAGTGCATCTAGTCTTTTCCGTAACCGTCTCAACATTCTCGCACATGCTATGTGGGTGAAATGATGATACTATGCCAACTTGGAACCTTTTCAGAGTTCATTTCAAATGCTTTTAAATTTCATGGTCTTATAGCTCAAAATAATCAGTAAATGCATGAAAAATAACAAATGAAGTCAGAAAGGGTTGTAAATTGATGATGTGGCTTTGAATGGTGCATTTTGATCTTAGAAAAACTATGGAGTTCAAATAAGTTCAGAAAAATGAAAGCCCTTTGTAACAAACGAGTTTCCGTATGAAACCCTGATACTTCGAAATAGATTGTCCGTTTCGTACACGAAGTGCATCCAGTCTTTGCCGTAACCCTCTCAACTTTCTCGCGCATGCTATGTGGGTGAAATGATGATACCATGCCAACTTGGAACCTTTTCAGAGTTCATTTCAAATGCTTTTCAATTTCATGGTATTATAGCTCAAAATAATCAGTAAATGCATGAAAAATAACACATGAAGTCAGAAAGGGTTGTAAATTGATGATGTGGCTTTGAATGGTGCATTTTGATCATAGAAAAACATGGAGTTCAAATAAGTTCAGAAAAATGAAATCCCTTTGTAACAAACGAGTTTCCGTATGAAACCCTGATACTTCGAAACAGATTGTCCGTTTCGTACACGAAGTGCATCCAGTTTTTGCCGTAACCCTCTCAACTCTTGCACATGCTATGTGGGTGAAATGATGATACCATGCCAACTTGGAACCTTTTCAGAGTTCATTTCAAATGCTTTTCAATTTCATGGTCTTATAGCTCCAAATAATGAGTAAATGCATGAAAAATAACAAATGAAGTCAGAAAGGGTTGTAAATTGATGATGTGGCTTTGAATGGTGCATTTTGAACATAGAAAAACTATGGAGTTCAAATAAGTTTTAAAAAATGAAATCCCTTTGTAAAAGACGAGTTTCCGTATGAAACCCTCATACTTCGAAACAGATTGTCCGTTTTGTACACGAAGTGCATCCAGTTTTTGCCGTAACCCTCTCAACTTTCTCGCACATGCTATGTGGGTGAAATGATGATACCATGCCAACTTGGAACATTTTCAGAGTTCATTTCAAATGCTTTTCAATTTCAGGGTCTTATAGCTCAAAATAATCAGTAAATGGATGAAAAATAACAAGTGAAGTCAGAAAGGGTTGCAAATTGATGATGTGGCTTTGAATGGTGCATTTTGAACACAAACAAACAATGGAGTTCAAATAAGTTCAAAAAATGAAATCCCTTTGTAACACACGAGTTTCCGTATGAAACCGTGATACTTCGAAACAGATTGTCCGTTTTGTACACGAAGTGCATCCAGTTTTTGCCGAACCCTCTCAACTTTCTCGCACAAGCTATGTGGGTGAAATGATGATACCATGCCAACTTGGAACCTTTTCACAGTTCATTTCAAATGCTTTTCAATTTCATGGTCTTATAGCTCAAAATAATGAGTAAATGCATGAAAAATAACAAATGAAGTTAGAAAGGGTTGTAAATTGACGATGTGGCTTTGAATGGTGCATTTTGAACATAGAAAAACTATGGAGTTCAAATAAGTTCAAAAGAATGAAATCCCTTTGTAAGAGACGAGTTTCCGTATGAAACCCTCATACTTCGAAACAGATTGTCTATTTTGTACACGAAGTGCATCCAATTTTTGCCGTAACCCTCTCAACTTTCTCGCACATGCTATGTGGGTGAAATGATGATACCATGCCAACTTGGAACCTTTTCAAAGTTCATTTCAAATGCTTTTCAATTTCATGGTCTTATAGCTCAAAATAATCAGTAAATGCATGAAAAATAGCAAATGAAGTCAGAAAGGTTTGTAAATTGACGATGTGGCTTTGAATGGTGCATTTTGAACACAGAAAAACTATGGAGTACAAATAAGTTCAAAAAATGAAATCCCTTTGTAACGGACGAGTTTCCGTATGAAACCGTGATACTTCTTAACAGATTGTCCGTTTTGTACACGAAATGCATCCAGTTTTTGCCGTAACCCTCTCAACTTTATCGCACATGCTATTTAGGTGAAATGATGATACCATGCCAACTTGGAACCTTTTCAGAGTTCATTTCAAATGCTTTTCAATTTCATGGTCTTATAGCTCAAAATAATCAGTAAAAACATGAAAAAGAACAAATGAAGTCAAAAAGGGTTGTAAATTGATGATGTGGCTTTGAATGGTACATTTTGAACACACAAAAAGTATGGAGTTCAAAAAATTCAAAAAAAATGAAATCCCTTTGTAAGAGACGAGTTTCCGTATGAAACCCTGATACTTCAAAACAGATTGTCCGTTTTGTTCACGAAGTGGATGCAGTTTTTGCCGTAACCCTCTCAACTTTCTCGCACATGCTATGTGGGTGAAATGATGATACCATGCCAACTTGGAACTTTTTGAGAGTTCATTTCAAATACTTTTCAATTTCAGGGTCTTATAGCTCAAAATAATCAGTAAATGGATGAAAAATAACAAATGAAGTCAGAAAGGGTTGTAAATTGATGATGTGGCTTTGAATGGTGCATTTTGAACACAAACAAACTATGGAGTTCAAATAAGTTCAAAAAAATGAAATCCCTTTGTAACAGACGAGTTTCCGTATGAAACCCTGATACTTCGAAACAGATTGTCCGTTTTGTACACGAAGTGCATTCAGTTTTTGCCGAACCCTCTCAACTTTCTCGCACATGCTATGTGGGTGAAATGATGATACCATGTCAACTTGGACACTTTTCACAGTTCATTTCAAATGTTGTTCAATTTCATGGTCTTATAGCTCAAAATAATCAGCAAATGCATGAAAAATAACAAATGAAGTCACAAAGTGTTGTAAATTGATGATGTGGCTTTGAATGGTGCATTTTGAACATAGAAAAATTATGGAGTTCAAATAAGTTAAAAAAAATGAAATCCCTTTGTAACACACGAGTTTCCGTATGAAACCGTGATACTTGGAAACAGATTGTCCGTTTTGTACACGAAGTGCATCCAGCTTTTGCCGTAACCCTCTCAACTTTCTCGCACATGCTATGTGGGTGAAATGATGATACCATGCCAACTTGGAACCTTTTCAGAGTTCATTTCAAATGCTTTTCAGTTTCATGGTCTTATAGCTCAAAATAATTAGTAAATGCATGAAAAATAACAATTGAAGTCACAAAGGGTTGTATATTGATGATGTGGCTTTGAATGGTGCATTTTGAACACAAAAAACCTATGTAGTTCAAATAAGTTCAAGAGAATGAAATCGCTTTGTAATAGACGAGTTTCCGTATGAAACCCTCATACTTCGAAACAGATTGTCCGTTTTGTACACGAAGTGCATCCTGTTTTGGCCGTAACCCTCTCAACTTTTTTGCACATGCTATGTGGGTGAAATGATGATACCATGCCCACTTGGAACCTTTTCAGAGTTCATTTCAAATGCTTTTCAATTTCGTGGTCTTATAGCTCAAAATAATCAGTAAATGCATGAAAAATAACAAATGAAGTCAGAAAGGGTTGTAAATTGATGATGTGGCTTTGAATGGTGCATTTTGAACACAGAAAAACTATGGAGTTCAAATAAGTTCAAAAGAATGAAATCCCTATGTAAAAGACGAGTTTCCGTATGAAACAGTGATACTTAGAAACAGATTGTCCGTTTTGTACACGAAGTGCATCCAGTTTTTGCCGTAACCCTCTCAACTTTCTCGCACATGCTATGTGGGTGAAATGATGATACTCTGCCAACTTGGAACCTTTTCAGAGTTCATTTCAAATGCTTTTCAATTTCATGGTCTTATAGCTCAAAATAATCAGTAAATGCATGAAAAATAACAAATGAAGTCAGAAAGGGTTGTAAATTGATGATGTGGCTTTGAATGGTGCATTCTTATCTTAGAAAAACTATGGAGTTCAAATAAGTTCAGAAAAATGAAAGCCCTTTGTAACAAACGAGTTTCCGTATGAAACCCTCATACTTCGAAATAGATTGTTCGTTTCGTACACGAAGTGCATCCAGTCTTTGTCGTAACCCTCTCAACTTTCTCGCGCATGCTATGTGGGTGAAATGATGATACCATGCCAACTTGGAACCTTTTCAGAGTTCATTTCAAATGCTTTTCAATTTCATGGTCTTATAGCTGAAAATAATCAGTAAATGCATGAAAAATAACACATGAAGTCAGAAAGGGTTGTAAATTGATGATGTGGCTTTGAATGGTGCATTTTGATCATAGAAAAAGCATGGAGTTAAAATAAGTTTAGAAAAATGAAATCCCTTTGTAACAAACGAGTTTCCGTATGAAACCGTGATACTTCGAAACAGATTGTCCGTTTCGTACACGAAGTGCATCCAGTTTTTGCCATAACCCTCTCAACTCTTGCACATGCTATGTGGGTGAAATGATGATACCATGCCAACTTGGAACCTTTTCAGAGTTCATTTCAAATGCTTTTCAATTTCATGGTCTTATAGCTCAAAATAATCAGTAAATGGATGAAAAATAACAACTGAAGTCAGAAAGGGTTGCAAATTGATGATGTGGCTTTGAATGATGCATTTTGAACACAAACAAACTATGGAGTTCAAATAAGTTTTAAAAAATGAAATCCCTTTGTAACAGACGAGTTTCCGTATGAAACCTTGATACTTCGAAACAGATTGTCCGTTTTGTACACGAAGTGCATCCAGGTTTTGCCGAACCCTCTCAACTTTCTCGCACATGCTATGTGGGTGAAATGATGATACCATGCCAACTTGGAACCTTTTCACAGTTCATTTCAAATGCTTTTCAATTTCATGGTCTTATAGCTCAAAATAATGAGTAAATGCATGAAAAATAACAAATGAAGTCAGAAAGGGTTGTAAATTGATGATGTGGCTTTGAATGGTGCATTTTGAACAGAGAAAAACTATGGAGTTCAAATAAGTTCAAAAGAATGAAATCCCTTTGTAAGGGACGAGTTTCCTTATGAAACCCTCATACTTCGAAACAGATTGTTTGTTTTGTACACGAAGTGCATCTCGTTTTTGCCGTAACCCTCTCAACTTTCTCGCACATGCTATGTGGGTGAAATGATGATACCATGCCAACTTGGAACCTTTTCAAAGTTCATTTCAAATGCTTTTCAATTTCATGGTCTTATAGCTCAAAATAATCAGTAAATGCATGAAAAATAGCAAATGAAGTCAGAAAGGTTTGTAAATTGACGATGTGGCTTCGAATGGAGCATTTTGAACACAGAAAAACTATGGAGTACAAATAAGTTCAAAAAATGAATTCCCTTTGGAACGGTCGAGTTTCCGTATGAAACCGTGACACTTCGAAACAGATTGTCCGTTTTGTACACGAAATGCATCCAGTTTTTGCCGTAACCCTCTGAACTTTCTCGCACATGCTATTTAGGTGAAATGATGATACCATGCCAACTTGGAACCTTTTCAGAGTTCATTTCAAATGCTTTTCAATTTCATGGTCTTATAGCTCAAAATAATCAGTAAATAAATGAAAAAGAACAAATGAAGTCAAAAAGGGTTGTAAATTGATGATGTGGCTTTGAATGGTGCATTTTGAACACAGAAAAACTATGGAGTTCAAATAAGTTCAAAAAAATGAAATCCCTTTGTAACAGACGAGTTTCCGTATGAAACCCCGATACTTCAAAACAGATTGTCCGTTTTGTTCACGAAGTGCATGCAGTTTTTGTCGTAACCCTCTCAACTTTCTCGCACATGCTAAGTGGGTGAAATGATGATACCATGCCAACTTGGAACCTTTTCAGAGTTCATTTCAAATACTTTTCAATTTCAGGGTCTTATAGCTCGAAATAATCAGTAAATGGATGAAAAATAACAAATGAAGTCAGAAAGGGTTGTAAATTGATGATGTGGCTTTGAATGGTGCATTTTGAACACAAACAAACTATGGAGTTCAAACAAGTTCAAAAAAATGAAATCCCTTTGTAACAGACGAGTTTTCGTATGAAACCCTGATACTTCGAAACAGATTGTCCGTTTTGTACACGAAGTGCATTCAGTTTTTGCCGAACCCTCTCAACTTTCTCGCACATGCTATGTGGGTGAAATGATGATACCATGCCAACTTGGAAACTTTTCACAGTTCATTTCAAATGTTGTTCAATTTCATGGTCTTATAGCTCAAAATAATCAGCAAATGCATGAAAAATAACAACTGAAGTCACAAAGTGTTGTAAATTGATGATGTGGCTTTGAATGGTAGATTTTGAACACAGAAAAATTATGGAGTTCAAATAAGTTAAAAAAATGAAATCCCTTTGTAACACACGAGTTTCCGTATGAAACCGTGATACTTGGAAACAGATTGTCCGTTTTGTACACGAAGTGCATCTAGTTTTTGACGTAACCCTCTCAACTTTCTCGCACATGCTATGTGGGTGAAATGATGATACCATGCCAACTTGGAACCTTTTCAGAGTTCATTTCAAATGCTTTTCAATTTCATGGTCTTATAGCTCAAAATAATCAGTAAATGCATGAAAAATAACAAATGAAGTCAGAAAGGGTTGTATATGGATGATGTGGCTTTGAATGGTGCATTTTGAACACAAAAAAACTATGTCGTTCAAATAAGTTCAAGAGAATGAAATCGCTTTGTAATAGACGAGTTTCCGTATGAAACCCTCATACTTCGAAACAGATTGTCCGTTTTGTACACGAAGTGCATCCTGTTTTGGCCGTAACCCTCTCAAATTCTCGCACATGCTATGTGGGTGAAATGATGATACCATGCAAACTTGGAACCTTTTCAAAGTTCATTTCAAATGCTTTTCAATTTCATGGTCTTATAGCTCAAAATAATGAGTAAATGCGTGAAAATAGCAAATGAAGTCAGAAAAGGTTGTAAATTGATGATGTGGCATTGAATGGTGCATTCTGAACACAGAAAAACTATGGAGTGCAAATAAGTTCAAAAGAATGAAATCCCTTTGTAACAGACGAGTTTCCGTATGAAACCGTGATACTTCGAAACAGATTGTCCGTTCTGTACACGAAGTGCATCCAGGTTTTGCCGTAACCCTCTTAACTTTCTCGCACATGCTATGTGGGTGAAATGATGATACCATGCCCACTTGGAACCTTTTCAGAGTTCATTTCAAATGCTTTTCAATTTCATGGTCTTATAGCTCAAAATAATCAGTAAATGCATGAAAAATAACAAATGAAGTCAGAAAGGGTTGTAAATTGATAATGTGGCTTTGAATGGAGCATTTTGAACACACAAAACTATGGAGTTCAAATAAGTTCAAAAGAATGAAATCCCTTTGTAAGAAACGAGTTTCCGTATGAAACCGTGATACTTAGAAACAGATTGTCCGTTTTGTACACGAAGTGCATCCAGTTTTTGCCGTAACCCTCTCAACTTTCTCGCACATGCTATGTGGGTGAAAAGATGATACCATGCCAACTTGGAACCTTTTCAGAGTTCATTTCAAATGCTTTTCAATTTCATGGTCTTATAGCTCAAAATAATCAGTAGATGCATGAAAAATAGCAAATGAAGTCAGAAAGGGTTGTAAATTGATGATGTGGCTTTGAATGGTGCATTTTGAACATAGAAAAACTATGGAGTGCAAGTAAGTTAAAAAAATGAAATCCCTTTGTAACAGACGAGTTTCCGTATGAAACCGTGATACTTCGAAACAGATTGTCCGTTTTGTACACGAAGTGCATCCAGTTTTTACCGTAACCCTCTCAACTTTCTTATACATGCTATGTGGGTGAAATGATGATACCATGCCAACTTGGAACCTTTTCAGAGTTCATTTCAAATGCTTTACAATTTCATGGTCTTATATCTCAAAATAATCACTAGATGCATGAAAAATAACAAATGAAGTCAGAAAGGGTTGTAAATTGATGATGTGCCTTTGAATGGTGCATTTTGAACATAGAAAAACTATGGAGTTCAAATAAGTTCAAAAAAATGAAATCCCTCTGTAACAGACGAGTTTCTGTATGTAACCGTGATACTTCGAAACAGATTGTCCGTTTTGTACACGAAGTGCATCCAGTTTTTGCCGTAACCCTCTCAACTTTCTCGCACATGTTATGTGGGTGAAATGATGATACCATGCCCACTTGGAACCTTTTCAGAGTTCATTTCAAATGCTTTCCAATTTCATGGTCTTATAGCTCAAAATAATCTGTAAATGCATGAAAAATAACAAATGAAGTCAGAAAGGGTTGTAAATTGATGATGTGGCTTTGAATGGTGCATTTTGAACACACAAAAACTATGGAGTTCAAATAAGTTCAAAAGAATGAAATCCCTTTGTAAGAGACGAGTTTCCGTATGAAACCGTGATACTTAGAAACATATTGTCCGTTTTGTAGACAAAGTGCATCCAGTTTTTGCCGTAACCCTCTCAACTTTCTCGCACATGCTATGTGGGTGAAAAGATGATACCATGCCAACTTGGAACCTTTTCAGAGTTCATTTCAAATGCTTTTCAATTTCATGGTCTTATAGCTCAAATAATCAGTAGATGCATGAAAAATAGCAAATGAAGTCAGAAAGGGTTGTAAATTGATGATGTGGCTTTGAATGGTGCATTTTGAACATAGAAAAACTATGGAGTGCAAGTAAGTTTAAAAAAATGAAATCCCTTTGTAACAGACGAGTTTCCGTATGAAACCGTGATACTTCGAAACAGATTGTCCGTTTTGTACACGAAGTGCATCCAGTTTTTGCCGTAACCCTCTCAACTTTCTTATACATGCTATGTGGGTGAAATGATGATACCATGCCAACTTGGAACCTTTTCAGAGTTCATTTCAAATGCTTTACAATTTCAGGGTCTTATATCTCAAAATAATCAGTAAATGCATGAAAAATAACAAATGAAGTCAGAAAGGTTGGTAAATTGATGATGTGGCTTTGAATGGTGCATTTTGAACATAGAAAAACTATGGAGTTCAAATAAGTTCAAAAAATGAAATCCCTTTGTAACAGACGAGTTTCTGTATGAAACCGTGATACTTCGAAACAGATTGTCCGTTTTGTACACGAAGTGCATCCAGTTTTTGCCATAACCCTCTCAACTTTCTCGCACATGCTATGTGGGAGAACTGATGATACCATGCCAACTTGGAACCTTTTCAGAGTTCATTTCAAATGCTTTTCAATTTCATGGTCTTATAGCTCAAAATAATCAGTAAATGCATGAAAAATAACAAATGAAGTCAGAAAGGGTTGTAAATTGATGATGTGGCTTTGAATGGTGCATTTTAAACACAGAAAAACTATGGAGTTCAAATAAGTTAAAAAACTGAAATCCCTTGGTAAGAGATGAATTTCCGTATGAAACCGTGATACTTCGGAACAGATTGTCCGTTTTGTACACGAAGTGCATCCAGTTTTTGCCGTAACCCTCTCAAATTTCTCGCACATGCTATGTGGGTGAAATGATGATACCATGCCAACTTGGAACCTTTTCAGAGTTCATTTCAAATGCTTTTCAATTTCATGGTCTTATAGCTCAAAATATTGAGTAAACGCATGAAAAAAATAACAAATGAAGCCAGAAAGGGTTGTAAATTGATGATGTGGCTTTGAATGGTGCATTTTGAACACAGAAAAACTATGGAGTTCAAATAAGTTCAAAAGAATAAAATCCCTTTGTAACAAACGAGTTTCTGTATGAAACCCTCATACTTCGAAACAGATTATCCGTTTTGTACACGAAGTGCATCCAGTTTTTGTCGTAACCCTCTCAACTTTCTCGCACATGCTATGTGGGTGAAATGATGATACCATGCCAACTTTGAACCTTTTCAGAGTTCATTTCAAATGCTTTTCAATTTCATGGTCTTATAGCTGAAAATAATCAATAAATGCATGAAAAATAACACATGAAGTCAGAAAGGGTTGTAAATTGATGATGTGGCTTTGAATGGTGCATTTCGAACACGGAAAAACAATGGAGGTCAAATAAGTTCGAAAAAATGAAATCCCTTTGTAAGAGACGAGTTTCCGTATGAAACCGTGATACTTCGAAACAGATTGTCCGTTTTGTACACGAAGTGCATCCAATTTTTGCCGTAACCCTCTCAACTTTGTCGCAAATGCTATGTGGGTGAAATGATCACATCATGCCAACTTGGAACCTTTTCAGAGTTCATTTGAAATGCTTTTGAATTTCAGGGTCTTATAGCTCAAAATAATGAGTAAATGCATGAAAAATAACAAATTAAGTGAGAAAGGGTTGTAAATTGATGATGTGGCTTTGAATGGTGCATTTTGAACACAGAAAAACTACGGAGTTCAAATAAGTTCAAAAAATGAAATCCCTTTGTAACACACGAGTTTCCGTATGAAACCGTGATACTTCGAAACAGATTGTCCGTTTTGTACACGAAGTGCATCCAGTTTTTCCGTAACCCTCTCAACTTTCTCGCACATGCTATGTGGGTGAAATGATGATACCATGCCAACTTGGAACCTTTTCAGAGTTCATTTCAAATGCTTTTCAATTTCATGGTCTTATAGCTCAAAATAATCAGTAAATGCATGAAAAAAAATAACAAATTAAGCCAGAAAGGGTTGTAAATTGATGATGTGGCTTTGAATGGTGCATTTTGAACACAGAAAAACTATGGAGTTCAAATAAGTTCAAAATAATGAAATCCCTTGGTAAGAGACGAGTTTCCGTATGAAACCCTCATACTTAGAAACAGATTGTCCGTTTTGTACACGAAGTGCATCCAGTTTTTGCCGTAACCCTCTCAACTTTCTCGCACATGCTATGTGGGTGAAATGATGATACCATGCCAACTTGGAACCTTTTCAGAGTTCATTTCAAATGCTTTTCAATTTCATGGTCTTATAGCTCAAAATAATCAGTAGATGCATGAAAAATAGCAAATGAAGTCAGAAAGGGTTGTAAATTGATGATGTGGCTTTGAATGGTGCATTTTGAACATAGAAAAACTATGGAGTGCAAGTAAGTTAAAAAAAATGAAATCCCTTTGTAACAGACGAGTTTCCGTATGAAACCGTGATACTTCGAAACAGATTGTCCGTTTTGTACACGAAGTGCATCCAGTTTTTGCCGTAACCCTCTCAACTTTCTTATATATGCTATGTGGGTGAAATGATGATACCATGCCAACTTGGAACCTTTTCAGAGTTCATTTCAAATGCTTTACAATTTCATGGTCTTATATCTCAAAATAATCAGTAGATGCATGAAAAATAACAAATGAAGTCAAAAAGGGTTGTAAATTGATGATGTGGCTTTGAATGGTGTATTTTGAACATAGAAAAACTATGGAGTTCAAATAAGTTCAAAAAAATGAAATCCCTTTGTAACAGACGAGTTTCTGTATGAAACCGTGATACTTGGAAACAGATTGTCCGTTTTGTACACGAAGTGCATCTAGTTTTTGACGTAACCCTCTCAACTTTCTCGCACATGCTATGTGGGTGAAATGATGATACCATGCCAACTTGGAACCTTTTCAGAGTTCATTTCAAATGCTTTTCAATTTCATGGTCTTATAGCTCAAAATAATCAGTAAATGCATGAAAAATAACAAATGAAGTCAGAAAGGGTTGTATATTGATGATGTGGCTTTGAATGGTGCATTTTGAACACAAAAAAAACTATGTCGTTCAAATAAGTTCAAGAGAATGAAATCGCTTTGTAATAGACGAGTTTCCGTATGAAACCCTCATACTTCGAAACAGATTGTCCGTTTTGTACACGAAGTGCATCCTGTTTTGGCCGTAACCCTCTCAAATTCTCGCACATGCTATGTGGGTGAAATGATGATACCATGCAAACTTGGAACCTTTTCAAAGTTCATTTCAAATGCTTTTCAATTTCATGGTCTTATAGCTCAAAATAATGAGTAAATGCGTGAAAAATAGCAAATGAAGTCAGAAAAGGTTGTAAATTGATGATGTGGCATTGAATGGTGCATTCTGAACACAGAAAAACTATGGAGTGCAAATAAGTTCAAAAGAATGAAATCCCTTTGTAAGAGACGAGTTTCCGTATGAAACCGTGATACTTCGAAACAGATTGTCCTTTCTGTACACGAAGTGCATCCAGGTTTTGCCGTAACCCTCTCAACTTTCTCGCACATGCTATGTGGGTGAAATGATGATACCATGCCCACTTGGAACCTTTTCAGAGTTCATTTCAAATGCTTTTCAATTTCATGGTCTTATAGCTCAAAATAATCAGTAAATGCATGAAAAATAACAAATGAAGTCAGAAAGGGTTGTAAATTGATGATGTGGCTTTGAATGGAGCATTTTGAACACACAAAACTATGGAGTTCAAATAAGTTCAAAAGAATGAAATCCCTTTGTAAGAAACGAGTTTCCGTATGAAACCGTGATACTTAGAAACAGATTGTCCGTTTTGTACACGAAGTGCATCCAGTTTTTGCCGTAACCCTCTCAACTTTCTCGCACATGCTATGTGGGTGAAAAGATGATACCATGCCAACTTGGAACCTTTTCAAAGTTCATTTCAAATGCTTTTCAATTTCATGGTCTTATAGCTCAAAATAATCAGTAGATGCATGAAAAATAGCAAATGAAGTCAGAAAGGGTTGTAAATTGATGATGTGGCTTTGAATGGTGCATTTTGAACATAGAAAAACTATGGAGTGCAAGTAAGTTAAAAAAATGAAATCCCTTTGTAAGAGACGAGTTTTCGTATGAAACCGTGATACTTCGAAACAGATTGTCCGTTTTGTACACGAAGTGCATCCAGTTTTTACCGTAACCCTCTCAACTTTCTTATACATGCTATGTGGGTGAAATGATGATACCATGCCAACTTGGAACCTTTTCAGAGTTCATTTCAAATGCTTTACAATTTCATGGTCTTATATCTCAAAATAATCACTAGATGCATGAAAAATAACAAATGAAGTCAGAAAGGGTTGTAAATTGATGATGTGCCTTTGAATGGTGCATTTTGAACATAGAAAAACTATGGAGTTCAAATAAGTTCAAAAAAATGAAATCCCTTTGTAACAGACGAGTTTCTGTATGTAACCGTGATACTTCGAAACAGATTGTCCGTTTTGTACACGAAGTGCATCCAGTTTTTGCCGTAACCCTCTCAACTTTCTCGCACATGTTATGTGGGTGAAATGATGATACCATGCCCACTTGGAACCTTTTCAGAGTTCATTTCAAATGCTTTCCAATTTCATGGTCTTATAGCTCAAAATAATCTGTAAATGCATGAAAAATAAAAAATGAAGTCAGAAAGGGTTGTAAATTGATGATGTGGCTTTGAATGGTGCATTTTGAACACACAAAAACTATGGAGTTCAAAGAAGTTCAAAAGAATGAAATCCCTTTGTAAGAGACGAGTTTCCGTATGAAACCGTGATACTTAGAAACATATTGTCCGTTTTGTACACGAAGTGCATCCAGTTTTTGCCGTAACCCTCTCAACTTTCTCGCACATGCTATGTGGGTGAAAAGATGATACCATGCCAACTTGGAACCTTTTCAGAGTTCATTTCAAATGCTTTTCAATTTCATGGTCTTATAGCTCAAATAATCAGTAGATGCATGAAAAATAGCAAATGAAGTCAGAAAGGGTTGTAAATTGATGATGTGGCTTTGAATGGTGCATTTTGAACATAGAAAAACTATGGAGTGCAAGTAAGTTTAAAAAAATGAAATCCCTTTGTAACAGACGAGTTTCCGTATGAAACCGTGATACTTCGAAACAGATTGTCCGTTTTGTACACGAAGTGCATCCAGTTTTTGCCGTAACCCTCTCAACTTTCTTATACATGCTATGTGGGTGAAATGATGATACCATGCCAACTTGGAACCTTTTCAGAGTTCATTTCAAATGCTTTACAATTTCATGGTCTTATATCTCAAAATAATCAGTAAATGCATGAAAAATAACAAATGAAGTCACAAAGGGTGGTAAATTGATGATGTGGCTTTGAATGGTGCATTTTGAACATAGAAAAACTATGGAGTTCAAAAAAGTTCAAAAAATGAAATCCCTTTGTAACAGACGAGTTTCTGTATGAAACCGTGATACTTCGAAACAGATTGTCCGTTTTGTACACGAAGTGCATCCAGTTTTTGCCATAACCCTCTCAACTTTCTCGCACATGCTATGTGGGAGAAATGATGATACCATGCCAACTTGGAACCTTTTCAGAGTTCATTTCAAATGCTTTTCAATTTCATGGTCTTATAGCTCAAAATAATCAGTAAATGCATGAAAAATAACAAATGAAGTCAGAAAGGGTTGTAAATTGATGATGTGGCTTTGAATGGTGCATTTTAAACACAGAAAAACTATGGAGTTCAAATAAGTTAAAAAACTGAAATCCCTTGGTAAGAGATGAATTTCCGTATGAAACCGTGATACTTCGGAACAGATTGTCCGTTTTGTACACGAAGTGCATCCAGTTTTTGCCGTAACCCTCTCAAATTTCTCGCACATGCTATGTGGGTGAAATGATGATACCATGCCAACTTGGAACCTTTTCAGAGTTCATTTCAAATGCTTTTCAATTTCATGGTCTTATAGCTCAAAATATTGAGTAAACGCATGAAAAAAAATAACAAATGAAGCCAGAAAGGGTTGTAAATTGATGATGTGGCTTTGAATGGTGCATTTTGAACACAGAAAAACTATGGAGTTCAAATAAGTTCAAAAGAATAAAATCCCTTTGTAACAAACGAGTTTCTGTATGAAACCCTCATACTTCGAAACAGATTATCCGTTTTGTACACGAAGTGCATCCAGTTTTTGTCGTAACCCTCTCAACTTTCTCGCACATGCTATGTGGGTGAAATGATGATACCATGCCAACTTGGAACCTTTTCAGAGTTCATTTCAAATGCTTTTCAATTTCATGGTCTTATAGCTCAAAATAATCAGTAGATGCATGAAAAATAGCAAATGAAGTCAGAAAGGGTTGTAAATTGATGATGTGGCTTTGAATGGTGCATTTTGAACATAGAAAAACTATGGAGTGCAAGTAAGTTAAAAAAATGAAATCCCTTTGTAACAGACGAGTTTCCGTATGAAACCGTGATACTTCGAAACAGATTGTCCGTTTTGTACACGAAGTGCATCCAGTTTTTGCCGTAACCCTCTCAACTTTCTTATATATGCTATGTGGGTGAAATGATGATACCATGCCAACTTGGAACCTTTTCAGAGTTCATTTCAAATGCTTTACAATTTCATGGTCTTATATCTCAAAATAATCAGTAGATGCATGAAAAATAACAAATGAAGTCAAAAAGGGTTGTAAATTGATGATGTGGCTTTGAATGGTGCATTTTGAACATAGAAAAACTATGGAGTTCAAATAAGTTCAAAAAAATGAAATCCCTTTGTAACAGACGAGTTTCTGTATGAAACCGTGATACTTCGAAACAGATTGTCCGTTTTGTACACGAAGTGCATCCAGTTTTTGCCGTAACCCTCTCAACTTTCTAGCACATGCTATGTGGGAGAAATGATGATACCATGCCAACTTGGAACCTTTTCAGAGTTCATTTCAAATGCTTTTCAATTTCATGGTCTTATAGCTCAAAATAATCAGTAAATGCATGAAAAATAACAAATGAAGTCAGAAAGGGTTGTAAATTGATGATGTGGCTTTGAATGGTGCATTTTCAACACAGAAAAACTAAGGAGTTGAAATAAGTTAAAAAAAATGAAATCCCTTGGTAACAGATGAGTTTCCGTATGAAACCATGATACTTCGGAACAGATTGTCCGTTTTGTACACGAAGTGCATCCAGATTTTGCCGTAAGCCTCTCAACTTTCTCGCACATGCTATGTGGGTGAAATGATGATACCATGCCAACTTGGAACCTTTTCAGAGTTCATTTCAAATGCTTTTCAATTTCATGGTCTTATAGCTCAAAATAATCAGTAAATGCATGAAAAAAATAAAAAATGAAGCCAGAAAGGGTTGTAAATTGATGATGTGGCTTTGAATGGTGCATTTTGAACACAGAAAAACTATGGAGTTCAAATAAGTTCAAAAGAATGAAATCCTTTTGTAACAAACAAGTTTCTGTATGAAACCGTGATACTTCGAAACAGATTGTCTGTTTTGTACACGAAGTGCCTCCAGTTTTTGTCGTAACCCTCTCAACTTTCTCGCACATGCTATGTGGGCGAAATGATGATACCATGCCAACTTTGAACTTTTTCAGAGTTCATTTCAAATGCTTTTCAATTTCATGGTCTTATAGCTGAAAATAATCAATAAATGCATGAAAAATAACAAATGAAGTCAGAAAGGGTTGTAAATTGATGATGTGGCTTTGAATGGTGCATTTCGAACACGGAAAAACAATGGAGGTCAAATAAGTTCAAAAAAATGAAATCCCTTTGTAACAGACGAGTTTCCATATGAAACCGTGATACTTCGAAACAGATTGTCCGTTTTGTACACGAAGTGCATCCAGTTTTTGCCGTAACCGTCTCAACTTTCTCGCAAATGCTATGTGGGTGAAATGATGATACCATGCCAACTTGGAACCTTTTCAGAGTTCATTTGAAATGCTTTTGAATTTCAGGGTCTTATAGCTCAAAATAATCAGTAAATGCATGAAAAATAACAAATTAAGTGAGAAAGGGTTGTAAATTGATGATGTGGCTTTGAATGGTAGATTTTGAACACAGAAAAACTACGGAGTTCAAATAATTTCGAAAAATGAAATCCCTTTGTAACACACGAGTTTTCGTATGAAACCGTGATACTTCGAAACAGATTGTCCGTTTTGTACACGAAGTGCATCCAGTTTTTACCGTAACCCTCTCAACTTTCTAGCACATGCTATGTGGGTGAAATGATGATACCATGCCAACTTGGAACCTTTTCAGAGTTCATTTCAAATGCTTTTCAATTTCATGGTCTTATAGCTCAAAATAATCAGTAAATGCATGAAAAATAACAAATGAAGTCAGAAAGGGTTGTAAATTGATGATGTGGCTTTGAATGGTGCATTTTGAACACAGAAAAACTATGGAGTTCAAATAAGTTCAAAAAATTAAATCCCTTTGTAACAGATGAGTTTCCGTATGAAAATTAGATACTTCGAAACAGATTGTCCGTTTTGTACACGAAGTGCATCCAGTTTTTGCCATAACCCTCTCAAATTTCTCGCACATGCTATGTGGGTGAAATGATGACACCATGCCAACTCGGAACCTTTTGAGAGTTCATTTCAAATGCTTTTCAATTTCCTGGTCTTATAGCTCAAAATAATCAGTAAATGCATGAAAAATAAAAATAAGTAAGAAAGGGTTGTAAATTGATGATGTGGCTTTGAATGGTGCATTTTGAACATAGAAAACTATGGAGTTCAAATAGGTTCAAAAAAGTGAAATGCCTTTGTAACAGACGAGTTTCCGTATGAAATCGTGATACTTCAAAAGAGATTGTCCGTTTTGTACACGAAGTGCATCCAGTTTTTGCCTTAACCCTCTCAACTTTCTCGCACATGCTATGTGGATGAACTGATGATACCATGCCAACTTGGAACCTTTTTAGAGTTCATTTGAAATGCTTTTCAATTTCAGGGTCTTATAGCACAAAATAATGAGTAAATGCATGAAAAATAACATATGAAGTGAGAAAGGGATGAAAATTAATGATGTAAGTAGAAACCAAATAAAATAAAATAAACTCTAATAAAACAAGAAGTTCGGAGTTGTAATAAGTTATTAAAAGTAAAAGAGAGGCGCAATGCTCACCTGCACGTTGCTTAGCTTCAGGCCTTGAGGAAATAGTGTAGACTGCATGGAGCTATGTGTAGTTTTTCTCCGAAATCTTGATAGCTCCGTGCAGTCTACACCACTTCCTCAAGGCTTGAAGCTAAGCAACATGCAGGTGAGCACTGCGCCTCTCCCTTCATGGTCTCTACACTCAGGGCTTATATACCACTGCGAGTGCCTCTCTCTTGGCGAGGTGGGACTAAAAAACAGCTGCAGAAAGAGTCAACTAAAAAACTCTTTTACCGGTTCATGCGACGAACCGGTACTAAAAACCCACTACTAGCTGCAAAAAAACTGATTTTTTTTTAAAAAGTGCCACCTACAGGGCCACCACGGCCTGCATACCACTAGAATCCCCCTACTAGGGCCAGGATGCAGGCCCGCAGTAGGCCCAATAGCCCACAAGCACATAGAATGATTTTAGGCCCGTAAGCGTGCAATAGAGAGGAGCTCGAAGTGGTTGGTTCGGAGGGCTTATAAACCACCCCGAGCCCCTCTCGGCTAGCGAGGTGGGACTAAACATAGCACCGCACCGCGGCAGTGCAAGGCCTTTGGTCCCGGTTTGTGGAACCAACCGGGACTAAAGGGGGGCATTGGTACCGGTTGGTGCCACCAACCGGGACCAAAGGCCTCTACTTCCCGCCCTTTGGGCTGCTGAAAAGAGACCTTTGGTTCCGGTTGGTGACACCAACCGGTACCAATGCCCCCTGTAGTCCCGGTTGGTGCCACCAACCGGGACCAACGGCCTCTGCTTCCCGCCCTTCGGGCTGCTGAAAAGAGACCTTTAGTCCTGGTTGGTGACACCAACCGGGACCAATGCCCCCCATTAGTCGCGATTGGTGCCACCAATCGGGACTAAAGGTGGGGCTATATAAGCGACAGTTTAGAAATTTTAATCTCTCCCCCTCTCTCCATTCGATCCCGACGCCGACGCCGCCCCTGCCCCTGACGGTGCCAGGCTGCCGAAGTCACTGCCGCCCCCGAAGCCGTCCTCGTTGTCGCCGCCACCTACGTCGGCCGCCTGCGCCTCCTCCATCTTCCCGCTGACGAGAAGCCCGACCCTCCTCACGGTGAGATCTGCCGCCACTCCTCCCTCTCCTCCTCTAGCTCCGGCCTCCTCCTATCGGGCTACGCTCTGGCGCCCCTCCTCTCCCCACGCCACGCTCACGCGCCCCCATCCTAGTTTATACTGCATTGTTCGCGATAAGAATGATCCTACGCAGGTGCTCGGTTCACCCCCCATGTATTTCTTTCTAGCAGGATTTGATTGGCCCCATCTTATGTCATGGAAGAAATCTTCTACGCCAACTGGAATTGATTAACCTAACACACGGACGTGATGTATTTCACTGGAATCTCACAACATATGGGTTCTTCACTATTGAATCTATGTATTTTTCAGTGTCGGTTTGCGTGTTTTGTACCGTCAATTATCCATGTAGCGTCTAATTTCTATCCGCTAACAAGTATTGCCAATATTTTTTATCATTTTTTGGATGGTATTTCAAATAGGTTCAAAATATTCTACTTTGCAGGTTATTCTCTGTTGTATGAACTTGCTTCCTATATGATCTATGCTACACTGAATGGAGTGCCAACCGTTGTTCAATGCGATGTGTACGCAATTGCAACAAGTGATTGAAGATACCTCATGATGGATATACATAGATAAAGATATAGATAGAGATAAATGTACATATGGATAGAAATACATATATAAATATAGGGATATTATGTAAAGAGGATGGCAATAGCTTATTATATATAAAAGATTATTTTCTTAATGTATGTGCTAATAATTAAAGTTCACGTGATGAAATTTCTCACATGATTGTGCCGACTAATAAAAAGGAAGAAAGTCTAGTATGGTAACAAAATATTAAAGTACTCAACAGAAATTCTATGTGACATTTCCAAAAAAGTGTTAATCCCACCACGTGGGGATTGTGACACCATAAATAGACAACGTATTTGTGATGGCTGTGGTGACGCACTAGGCGATCCCCCCGGTCCACCACGCCACCGCCGCTCCCTCCTCCGCATAGCTCCCAAGCCCCTCATGTCGAAGTTATCTGGGAGGGGGTTATATCGCATATTCACATAGAAGTTATCCGCTAGGAAGATAAGGAAGAAGAAGAAAAAGAATGAGAGGAAAAAGGAAAATAAGAAGAGGAAGAAAGGAGAAGAAGAGGAGAGGAAGAAGAGGAGAAATAAATAAGAAGAAGAAAAAATAAGAAAAAGAAGAGGAGAAGAACAAAGGAATAGAGAAGAACAAGAAAAAATAAAAAATATTCTATTTTTTTCTTGTTCTTCTCTATTCCTTTATCCTTCTCCTTTTTTTCTTTTTTTTTCTTCGATCGCTTCTCTTCTATTCCTTTCTTCTTCTCCTCTTTTTATTTCTTCTTTTGTCTTCTTATTTTTTATCGGGTATGTCATTGTCGATATACCCCCTCCCGATAACTTCAACACGAGGGGGGGGTCGATATAGCCCCTCCCCGATAACATTATTTTCCCATGTATGTATGTCGTCATTGTCGATATAACCCCCTCTCAGATAACTTCAACATGAGGGGCAGTCGATATATATACCCCCTCTCGACCGTGATAACTTATACCACGGGAGCACCCCCCCCGACCCTGTCGCTCGACCAAAACTCTTGAGGACACCCAAACCCTAGAAAAAAGGATGTTGGTCTCCTACCCCCTCCCGCCGCGCCCCTTCCCGACAAACTCTCTCAAAGCCACCCAAATTTACCAAGTTAAAAGAGCGTTGCCGTCGAGGCCACCCCAAACCCTTGAAGCGTTGTCGAGGCCACCCCAAACCCTTGAAGCGTTGCCGAGGCCACCCCAAACCATAGAGAAGCAGCGTCGAGGCCACTAATATGATTCCTTATTGTGATTAGCTAGCTAGTTCTACGTTTGCCACTAATATATCCATCTGTCCTGTTTGAATTATAATTGCCATGTTGTAAATATTTGCAGAAACTATGGAGCACCCCCGAGATGAAGCAACAGAAGAGATGTTGGGGGAAATAATCGCAAAAAGAAGTGATGTCGTCTTGTCGTTTCTCAACGACACCGATGCTCTGGAAGGACGGGGTGAAGAAGAAGGCTATGATTATGATGGCTCCGGTGACCCATTAATGCCGGTATAAGAAGAAGGCTATGATTATGATGGCTCCGGTGACCGAACCGAGTCCGACCAGGTATATATATTAGTTAAGCCTGTGCTGACCAGCTAATTGATGCATTCATTGTTTTCGTATGTACACATATTAATTAACTCTCGTCTTTCTTCTTTTTCTAGCCCTCCGGATCGAGCACAACTTCGGTAAAGAGACGAGGCCCGAGGAAAAAGTTGCGCTCGGATCAAAGGTTTGAGATCACAACAATCACGTGCGATGGCAATCCAATTGAACCGTACCGGACTAAGGAAGCATTTGCTAATCAGTGCGGGGTTCTTATTAGGGACAAGATCCCGATCAGTATCCAGCAATGGTTAAAGCCTAAGAAGGAAGACCCTGAGGTGTCTTATGTCTTCGATATGCAGAAAGAAGATCTTTGGACAACGCTTAAGGCAAATTTCACCCTACCGCCAGAGGAGGATCCGGAGAAGCCAGTTATAGAGAAATTGATCAAGTCTCATGCTCTTAAGAAGATGGCAGAACTATTCAGGAGGTGGAAGAATGAGCTGAAAACGTTTGTCGACAAAGAAATTACACCAGAATTCACCGGTCGGTTTGAGAAGATCAGAGATCACTGGCCCGCATTTCTGGCCCACAAGACACCGTAAAAGAGTAAGAATATGTCAACGACAAACAAGAAAAATGTTGCGAAGAAGAAGCATCACCATCGGACGGGATCAGGTGGCTACCTCAAAGCCCGACCTTTGTGGGACAAGGCTGAGAATGACCTGATTGCTAAAGGGGTCGAACCAGAGACATTGAACTGGCCAGACCGTTGCCGGACTTGGTTCTTCGGGGTTGGCGGAACCTTGGACCCCATATCAGGGAAGTGCGTTTGGTCGGAAGAGCAACTGCGAATACCTGTCACGAGGCTTAAGGAGTATATCGAGAAAGCGCAGCAAGGGACGTTCGTTCCAGATAGAGAGAAGGACGAGCTCACAATGGCCCTCGGGAATCCTGAGCACCCTGGACGGACACGAGGCAGGCCAGGCTCCGTTCCGTGGAAGGTTGGGTTTCCGGACGCAGGGGGTTACAAATGCGAGGAGAGGAGGAAGAAAGTGGAGCATAGACAACTGCAGGCACTGCACGAAAGGGTACAAGGGCTAGAGGAACGAGAAGCAGATCGCAGCAAACGACCTGCCGAAGCTTCCCTTGAAGCTACCCCGCCATCTCAGCGGAGAAGCAACATGACTTCCACCGAGCAGACTCAGCAGCTGGAGCATGTCTTCACGGCTCCTGCTAGCTACCCCGTGGATGCTATCACAGAGTCTCAACATTGCCACCTTATGGCGTGATGGATGACATTGAAAGTCAAGGCGACCGTTGGAGCCGTTTTACCTACTGAACCTGGCACAACCGACCACGGCCGGTCGATTCCAGAAGGATATGCTAGGGTGATGGTGGATCAAATAACGGATGGATTTGAGGACCTTGAGCTTGACCACCCTATGGGTGAAGGGGAGATTCGGCTGGGTTCTTCTCTGAAGACTTCATGCCAATGGTGGAAGGAGCTCATCAACCTTCCGAACTGGACGCCTCCGCCTCCTCCTCCTCCTCCTCCAGCAAGTCAGGGCACTCCGCCTCCTCCCCTGGCGAGTGATCAAGGCACTCAGTCTCCTTCTCCGGCGTGCGGTGGCACTCCGCCTCCTTCTCCTCCTGCGCCGGCGCGCCCGAGCAGCCATCCTCCTCCTTCTCTGCCTCGTCAACAAGGGCAGAAGAGATCCACCGCCGCTCCGGCTGCTCCGGCGCGTCGTCCTTCTACTCCGCATCGTAAGAAAGGAAAGACAACCGCATTCGCTCCGTCTGCTCCGGCATCTAGCAGTACCGCCAGAGGCAGGTAATACAAATACGGTCCTTCTCTGAAGACTCCATAGAAGTTACCATATGAGAGGAGCCAGGAGGAAAACACGAAGATCATGAGGGCCGAAGTGAAAAACTTCTTTGAAGGGGTGAAAGCAAAGAAACATCCACCTCCGGAGGAGAAGATAGATCCGGTAAAAGCGAAGCGTACTCTGGCTGCCCTGAAGAAACCACCAAAGTCTCCGGCGAAAGGCAACTATGAGCGCATTATTACAGAGTCATTTATCGAAGCGGAGCGGTCGGGAAGTACTGTCAGTGGTCAAAGGTTAGCAGAACGACGAGCTGGGAAAAAAGTTGCCGAGCTTGGCGAACAAGCGAACCAATCGTTCCCCCCGCTCAAGGTGTCTAGTGATATCGTCGCTAATCATCCGGGGATCTTGTTGTCCGGTACCAATCCTGCAGATTACCTGCCCGATGTTGCACATTTTGATTTCTTGGAGGTGGACGAAACAAATACGTGTACGGGAAGCCTCTCGTCAAAGATGAAAGATCTCTAACAACGATGATGCGAAGATTCCATGATTGGTACATGAAAACCTGCAGAGAGTCTGAGGGGAGTAATATTTTGACGCTGAGAGTTAGAGAGGAGCATGACCTCGTTGGAATTGAACTGTTGAATGTTCCATTTGAGGAGTTCTTCCCATTTTTCAATCTAATGGCCCTCGATAAATTAATGATCACTTGCTACTGCCAGTAACTAGTACTACTTCTGTCATTAAGTCTCTATATATAGGTCAGCTCTTTCATTGCATGTATTTTTAGTTATCCTCACTATATTATGCAAATTGAAGATCGTCGAATTGAAGAAAAGACAAATCGGTGATATTGGGTTCATTAACACAAATCTCGTAGATGCATTTATGGTTGAATTGCAGGCCAAAGGTACCGAGGCCAACCTGCTACAATCGTTTGTATTGAATCAAAACAAAGCTATAATACTCTTCCCTTACGAATTCCAGTGAGTGTTACTGTCTTGTGCATATTCGGTTTCCCTTATTAGTCAAGGTTATAGTAGTGTAATTGATGAGTTATGCATGCGTGCGCAGCTTCCACCATATTCTCCTAGAGATTAAGATTGATCAGGGAATAGTAACCGTCTTAGACTCGAGATGAAAAGATCCCAAGGAGTATGCGGACATGACTGAAATTCTACAGAAGTAAGTTAAATCGACCATTATCGCACCATATCGGCAACTTTGTTCATTTCCTGATATCAAGTAATTGTATTCTTTGTCTGGCAGGGTTTGGAAAAAAATCACCTCAAAAACTCCGGGACTGCCGAAGAAGCTGCAATTTAGACACCCGAAAGTAAGTACAATAGTAGCATCTTCCACGCATCTCCTAGTGATTCAAGCGCTAGTTTCATCAATACCATTTAGCATGTTTGCTAACTATCAGTTTGATTGACCTCTATTTCTTGTAAAGTGTTTGTGGCAGGAACCAGGGAATGATTACTATGGATACTACATTTGCGAGTCCATCCGCCACACAACCTGTGAGCGGGGCTACTCTGACAAACAATATGAAGTGCGCAAATAATAATATTCACAATTTTATTTTATTACCATCATTTGTGTTCAGTTTCATTTATTCATATATATGTATTGACCCCCTTCTTCAAATTAGATATTTCAGATGCGGGATGAACTCCTACCAGCAGATCGTATGCGAGGAATTCAAGAGGAATTGGCGGCATTCTTTCTTGACCACGTGATCGCTAAAGATGGAGAATACCATGTGAACCCTAATCAGTTGGATTTTAATTAGGAGATTATATTGTAAGAGATATTTATATTGTATATATGTAGCCTGTAGTGTCGGATATATACGAGAACTTGTTGTTCGACCAATTTCTCAGAGAAGGAGAGGTGGTCGATATCACTTCTCTCTGTATGCATATGTTCATGACGATCTTCTGTTTCCTTCATTTGCTTACTAGCTAGCGTGTCTAGTCCTCTCTATACGTATAGTACGTAGCATCGACCAAGCACGGAGATAAGAGAGGACACTTCTCTCTATTAATTAGCTAGCTAACACAATATATGAAACACCTAAATTAACCCCCCAAAACCCCCTAAATCCCCCCTTTCAAAAAAGAAACAAAAACCCCAGCACCTGAAATGCTGACGCGTGGATGCCTATTGGTCCCGGTTGGTGCCACCAACTGGGACCAAAGGGCCTCCTGCCTTGGCTCTCCGCACCGGCCACGTGGAGGCCCATCTGTCCCGGTTCATGTAAGAACCGGGACTAAAGGCCAAGGGCATTAGTAACGACCTTTTTGTCCCGGTTTCGAAACCGGGACAGAAGGCCCTTACGAATCGGGACAAAAGGCCCTTTTTCTACTAGTGATGCAGCGGCGGTGGCAGATGGGACATTCTTCCGTGTGCTAGCTCATGCGGTCTCAGACAGCTAGCGGTATGTCCCTAATCAATATCTAATGCGGCGATATGGTCGGCTCCTAGGTGGGTGACAACGGTGGCTCCTAACTCACACTGGTGTGCTTCTCCTGGCGTTGCGGGGCGAAGTTCTCCACTCAAGCCGGTGGTTGTTGCTAGCAATCCTAACAATGTGGGGTTCCTAGTGTAGGAGTATGTAGTAGTGAGATTTTTTCCTCAATGAGAAGGCAAGGCATCAATCCGATCTTCAACTGTTGAATGCCCTCAATCCTTGTTCAAGACTTCGTCTGATTAACGAGTTAAATTGCCAATTAACCCCTACTCGGAGGGTCACGTAGTAGCCGGTAAACTGATAAATCATCCGATTAGTGGATTAATTTGCTGATTATCCTATTAATCGCTTACTCGCTAGCCAATCGAGCAGTTATGAGTTAACAATGCGTGCAACACATATGAAACTTGGGTTGTGTAGCCAATAGTCCTAATAAGGATTTCAATCTTTTCTAGTCTTGGTAGTTGCACATGAATATTAAAAGATAATATGGGATATATTTTTGGTATTTTCGAGATAAAAAAACAAACAATAAAACAACACTTAAAAGTTGTTGGAAGGTGATTTTTATGTTAAAAATTGGGTTGGAGTTCATAGGTTCATCAAGTGTAACTTTCTGAAGCATAAAAAGTATGGCAAGTAACTTTATCATGTGAAAAGTGCATTATGAAATATCTCATACTCATGCAAGATTGGCGAATGTGTAAGATTATATATAAACAATACGTCCAACTACTATCAGATCGATACATCTTACAGTTCCAAGGACCAAAAACCATTGCACAATTTGGACATTAAGTGTAGACACAGGTAATTGCATTAAGCAAGATGACATACATATATTGTTAGAGCGCTATTGATCTTTTACTAACACTTAGTGCTTAGTGACAACAATTTAGTACAAGCCTTTTCCATATTCTCTCACTATGATAGATTACTTGTAAGATTGAACCCAATTACTACACCCATCTTTCACTAGTGACTACCGATATAAACTTGCCAACAGAAGACAGGTATATATATATATATATATATATATATATATATATATATGAATTTTTTTATCTACCATCGGTGGTAGTTACCACCACTTGTGTTTTAAATGTTGTATGTAGTATCTATCAAATCTAAGAGTATGTACGTATAGTATGTAGTATATAATAATGTTTAGGTAGTATATATACTATTTTTTGGTAGTATGTATCATATTTTGTGTATTCTTTTTTTACGTACAAATATATATGTATTTCACAAATATAATAAAAACTATGTGCTAACTTGTAATTTTTTCATGTAAGTCACTTTGAAAAATCTTATATATAGTATATGAACATAATTAAAATTATGAATTAGTATATATACATATATATATATATATATATATCAAACATATGGAATACATAAATTTGAACATAAATAGATAATTGATGAACACATCAAAAAACATAATCATGTAGGGAAGTTCATATGGCTATTGCATTAAACATAAAAAATACATAAAGATGGACAAGTTACAACTTTAGATACTACCATGAACTTGTAATCCATGCGTTGGTGCATGAGGATCAATGTGTGTGATGATGGAGGCGAATTCCCCTTATTGCAGAGTTTCGTATCACGCCTAAAATGAAGATCGCCTCAAAAACACGATGTGCCAACGTAGGAAAACTTCTCGATAAATTGAAGGTGGAAATAGGGGTACATATAAGCTATTGAGCACGAGGGCCTCGCGAGGGCCCCCATAATTTGTAGGGGCTCTCAGTCCTAGGGCGCCTTGGCATTGTGGGGACCACCTGGTAGGGGCCAAACTCATATGGTCTTCTGGTTCCTCAATGTTTCTGAACTATTTTTACTCTACTTTTCCTTGTATTTTTTCTAGGTATTTTCCTGAATATACAAAACAACATAAAAGAGAAACTTACACTAGGCACTGGATTAATTTGTTAGTTCCATAAAATACAATAAACAGTAGGCCCAAAGTGTTTGTAATTGATATAAATATAGCATGGATCACACAAATCTTGTTGATACGTTCGAGACATATCTACATTCCCAAGCTTAATTCATGCTCGTCGTCACACATGTAGATTATAAAAGGCTAATTTTTGAATGATGAATGCTACCAATGACAGTTTTTATTTAAGTGATGTAATACTGAAAGTAAATCTAATGCAATAAAAGAAACGTTTGGAAAAGATATATATTAACAATATTCAACTATCTCAATGCAAACAAAAGAAGTTCGGGCATATTTTTTGGGTATTGAATGCATCAAGTCAAAATCACTAATGCCAAAGGATTAGAAACAATGTAGAGTTTATTAGATAAACAATGATGGTAATTCATGCAAAAATGTATTAACATTCTAGGATAACCCTCAATACAAGACCGAATACAATCACTTGTTGTATGTTTTCACTATTTCACAATCTTCACAGATATAGAATCTGAAAACAAGTATGAGTTTATGCCCTAAGCAAGGCAAAGAGAAAATAATGATGGGCGTTTAAAAATCTGGACAAGAATGTCCTTCGATAAGGAAACTAACCATTATAAAAGGAGGAATACCTTATTATCAAGATTGTGAAAGGGTTAGGGATTGCCATAAAACTAGGATACACATGGATATATATATATATGAATGAAACATCTTGTGTGGACTAATGGAGGTGCATCCACTTTCTTGATCACGGAGACCTAGAGCTCATTTGAGGAGGCGCAACATTGTAGTATACAAGCCAAGTTGTGTGTAAAATTCCACACTATTGTATATGGAACTCATGAGATCCAAAAAATGGAATGCAATGCGGCGGTGCTACTTTGAAGCCCTTTACAAGTGTACTCTAAATAGGATAATGGTGTTGCTCCTTCTCTCGATCAATTTTTCGGTGCATCCTTGCCACATCATTTTCTTGGATCCCTTTTATTTTTTGATATTTTCGTTTATCTTATTAGTTCCTACTTTCATGGTAGAAGAAATACCTTAAGACAATGGTCATTACACTTTTCTCAACTTCATCTAAATGCAGACATATCTCTTACCATGAGCATAAACATATCTCTTTATACGATGCCTCCAAAAGTGTACCAGGATGTGTAATGATCTAGCATAGCAATGTATATAATGAAAAATGGCAAAGCCAAAAATACTAGGTATAATGATCATGCTAAGCATATAACAACGACAACATATCTCTAGTCTATGTAACATAAAATTGTAGAGCATGGAAATTTAATCAGAGTGGCTCTGAAAATGCCATAAGTTGGTAGATATGGTGGATGTTTTTAGGAGATGGTTTGGTTTATGTGTAGGAGAACATGAGAAAGTCCTCCCAGAAAGTTTGTATGTACTAGCAAAGGATGCACCATGTCTCGATGTGAGAGTGGACAACGCTAAATAGCGAAGTGGCTAAATATAGAAGTTTTATAGGGTGGAAGCATGGACCTCAAAGACTTGCATTAATCATAAATAACTCATGAAAAAAAGAGGTGCATCATGGCATTACTTTATCATAGTACAACAATTCAAGTATCCCATGGGGATTTATTGTTAGGTCAAGACCAATGATTGCTTGAGGCCGCATCAATTACACTAGTCTACAATGGTTGCATGTGCGTAAAACTAAGCGGATTCAGCTTATCATGAGTACATTATCCTGTGTCCAAATAGAGTTGCTACTCTGCATACAAATTCTTAGTGACAAGAATGTCTCAAAATTGAATCTAGAAAATCACAACTATATATGGAAACAGACTCCTCTTCCGGTGTTTACATATGTTAATTACCATTCTAAACATGCTAGACTTAATTTCGAGAATTGAAACCAAATAATAACCTCAAGACATATCATTAAAATATATGCCACTTGAGTCCTATAAGCTTGTAACAAATAGAAGTGAAGCAATAAAAAAGTTATAATAACATATCACCAATTACAGTACTCGAACAGATAAAGGTGAAGAATAGCAAGTAAAATAGCCAAACCAAGCACAAACTCTATAAAATAATGCAAATGAAAAGACTATATACATTTATTCAAAAGAAAAATAAAAAAATATGCTACTAGATTATGCAAACAAAGCGAAACTAGATAAGAGGGGTCATATGATTGTTGTTGATGTAGAAAAGAATCCCCACGCTTATTTTGGTCCTTCTTGGAATTGATGTGGAGGTGCCTTCGCACACCCAATATTTTCCTTATGCTACTTATTAGAATTAATTGGAGGTTCCATGGGCATACCCAAGCTTGAACCTTAAATCCTTCCAGTTGCTTGTAGTTTACGTCACAAAACAATAAGGATCAAGGGTAGTGGTGAGGTTTGGTTAGCCATAAATGAAGATAATTACTATAATTATTGTATATAATTGATTGAATCGCGCAATAAAAGTAGCTACAGTAAATAACAGAATCACATCATCTATTGATCAAAGTGAAACCAGAAACTATGCAATCATGTAGCAAATACAATAGTTACAAAAGAATCTTCCAAATAGACAAGTATGTATAAACCAATTTTCCAATGGCACTTACATAACTTGGGACATGCATAGGTCTATTATTTACAAATCTCATATCAAAATCATACTACAATATGCCATGGCATCCTACGGAAAAACAACAAACAACATAAAGCGGAATAAAAACTACCACAAAGACTTGTCACTCAAACTAATTGTATAACTTGGCACTCTGTTGAAAGAAGACATGAAAATGGCTTTTTATATAGTAAGTTACAAACTCTGAATTTATTCAAACCAACATAAATTGTGGGCTTCCACCAGAAGCACTTATTTTTATGTCTTTGAGCTACGCATGATAGTTTTTGGAGTTTTCAAGTTTTATCTTCTCTACTACCTACACAACTATTCTTTACTAAATAATTTCATATTCACTTTGTATCTCTTTCTTAGGAATTTCTCTAATTTTTTCTTCAATGGTAATTTAAATTTTATAGTCCATTCTTTTGTAGAAATGGCCTTCCCCATATAAATCTAGCATCATGGGTTAGCTTCCACATCCATAACAACAAAATCCATGGGGACATGATTCGAATTAGCACGCATAAGAATACCTTCAACTTTTCCAATAGGTGGCATTAAATTCACATTTAGTAAGAAGTTTCAGTCCAAGTGCATCATATAGTTTCTTAGGGTGTGTTTGGCAACTGTTCTCACCCTAGCATAGTTGTTCCTTGTTGATGCATGCTAAGTATAGACATGATGAATACATGCATCTTCAGTTGTTTGGTGGTCATGTATGTGTTGAGACATGCTTGGATGAGACTGTGTTTGGTAGGATATGTGTGAGATGGGGGAGAGGTGCATTGTGAGGCAATCTCGTTCTGGCCATCAAAGAGGGCGGGGAGGAAGAAGAGGATCGTCGGAGAGGGCGAGGCCGCTGGGGCACGGCAGGGCGAGGGCGAGGCGACCGGGGCTCGGGAGTGGCGTATTGTGGCGGGGCGAGAGCGAGGCCACCATGGAGCGGCGGGGCGAGGGCAAGGGGATCAGGGCCTTGGGGACAGCGCGGTAGGGCGAGGATGAGGTCGTCGGGGCGCAGCGGGGCGAGGGTGAGGTGGCCGGGGCTAGTGAGGGGCGCGACGTGGCGGGGCGAGGACGAGGGGGCTTGGAGATGGCAGGTCTAGGGCGAGGCGGTCGGGGCGAGGGAGGGGCGTGGCACGGCGGGTGATACGTCCATTTAGCATCATCTTTTCATGTTGATATTTATCACTTCCTGGGCTGTTATTTCACTTCACGGTACAGTACTTATGCATTTTCTGTCTTATTTTGCAAGGTTTACATGAAGAGGGAGAATGCCGGCAGCTGGAATTCTGGCCTGAAAGAGGAGCAAAGTTGAGATACCTATTATGCGCAACTCCAAACGCCATAAAAATCAACGAGGATTTATTTCCAGATTTACAAAAAATACTGGGCCGAAGAAGCGCTAGAGGGGCGCCAGCAAGTGGCCACAAGCCTGCACGGCGCGGCCACCCCCCCAGGCCGCGCCAAGGGGGCTTGTGGGCATCCTGCTGGCCCACTGGCCCCCCTCTTCTGCTATATGAAGGGTTTCGTCTAGAAAAAAAAATCAGGGAGGAGCTTTTCCATGGATTCATCGCCGCCACGAGGCGGAACTTGAGCAGAACCAATCTAGAGCTCTCGCAGGACGATCCTGCCGGGGAAACTTCCCTCCCAGAGGGGAAATCGTCGCCATCGTCATCACCAACACTCCTCTCATCGGAGGGGACTCGTCACCATCAACATCTTAATCAGCACCATCTCATCTCCAAACCCTAGTTCATCACTTGTAACCAATCTCCGTCTCGCGACTCCGATTGCTACTTGTAAGGTTGCTAGTAGTGTTGATTACTCTTTGTAGTTGATGCTAGTTGGATTATTTGGTGGAAGAGTTTATGTTCAGATCCTTGATGCTACTCATTACCTCCCTGGTCATGAATATTATTATGCTTTGTGAGTAGTTACTTTTGTTCCTGAGGACATGGGATAAGTCATGCTAATAGTAGTCATGTGAATTTGGTATTCGTGCGGTAATTTGATGTGTTATATGTTGTTTTTCCTCTAGTGGTGTTATGTGAACGTCGACTACATAACACTTCACCATTATTTGGGCCTAGAGGAAGGCATTGGGAAGTAGTAAGTAGATGATGGGTTGCTAGAGTGACAGAAGCTTAAACCCTAGTTTATGCGTTGCTTCGTAAGGGGCTGATTTGGATCCACTAGTTTAATGCTATGGTTAGACTTTGTCTTAATTCTTCTTTCGTAGTTGCGGATGCTTGCGAGATGGGTTAATAATAAGTGGGATGCTTGTCCAAGTAAGGGCAGTACCCAAGCGCCGGTCCACCCACATATCAAACTATCAAAGTAACGAACGCGAATCATATGAACATGATGAAACTAGCATGACAGAAATTCCCGTGTGTCCTCGGGAGCGTTTTTCCTCCTATAATACTTTGTCCAGGCTTGTCCCTTGCTACAAAAGGGATTGGGCCACTTTGCTGCACCGTTGCTACTTTTTTTACTTGTTGCTTGCTACAAATCATCTCACCACACAATCACTTGTTACCGATAATTTCAGTGCTTTCAGATATTTCCTTGCTGAAAACCAGTTGTCAGATCCTTCTGCTCCTCGTTGGGTTCGACACTCTTACTTATTGAAAGGACTACGATTAATCCCCTATACTTGTGGGTCATCAAGAATCTTTTCTGGCACCGATGCCGGGGAGTGAAGCGCCTTTGGTAAGTGGAACTTGGTAAGGAAACATTCATATAGTGTGCTGCAATTTATTGTCACTTCTCACTATTGTATCTTCACCTCGAACGGAAGAACGAAGAGTTGCTCCTCAATCTGCTGCACCTACTGAAAATATTTGCTTTGAATTTCCTTCGGGTATGCTTGAGAAACTGCTGGCTAATCCTTTTATAGGAGATGGAACCTCATGACAGAGAAAGCATCGCTCAAGCTTGGGGGAGGCTTAAATCAATGTTATATTCATGCCCCAATCATGAGCTCACGAGAGAAATTATCATTCAGAACTTCTATGCTCGACTTTCTCATGATGACCGCACCATGCTTGACACTTCTTGTACCGGTTCTTTTATGAAGAGAGATATTGACTTCAAATGGAATTTATTGGAGAGAATTAAACGCAACTCTGAAGATTGGGAGCTTGAAGTAGGTAAGGAGTCAGGTATGAATTTCACGTTTGATTGCGTTAAATACTTTGTTGAGACAAATACCTTTAGTGATTTTAGCGCTAAGTATGGACTTGACTCTGAGATAGTAGCTTCATTGTGTGAATCTTTTGCTGCTCATATTGATCACCCCAAAGAGAAGTGGTTTAAATATCATCCTCCTTTAGAAGTCAATGTAGTTAAACCCATTCTAGTTGAAGAGAAAGTCATTGCCTATAATGATCCTGTTGTTCCGAGTGCTTACATTGAGAAACCACCTATTCCTATTAGGATAAAGGATCATTCTAAAGCTTCAACTGTGATACGTAGAGGCTACATTAGAACACCTACACCCCCTGAGAAAATTAGAGTTGAACCTAGCATCGCTATTATCAAAGATCTTCTGTCCAACGATGTTGAGGGACATAATACTCACTTCTGTGAAGATGCTGCTAGAATTGCTAAACCTCACGCTAGAGACAAACATAGTCCTGTTGTTGGCATGCCTGTTGTTTCAGTTAAGATAGGAGATCATTGTTATCATGGCTTATGTGACGTGGGTGCTAGTGTTAGTGCAATACCTCAATCCTTATATGATGAAATCAAAGACGAGATTGCACCTGCTGAGATAGAGCCTATTGATGTCTCTATTCAGCTTGCCAATAGAGATACTATCTGCCCTATGGGAATTGTTAGGGATGTTGAAGTGTTGTGTGGTAAAATGAAGTATCCTGCTGATTTCCTTGTTCTTGCTACCGCACAAGATAGCTTTTGTCCCATAATATTTGGTATACCTTTTCTCAATACTATCAATGCTCATATTGATTGTGAGAAGCAAACTATCACTGTTGGCTTTGAAGGTGTGTCACATGAGTTCAGTTTCTCTAAGTTTGGTAGACAAACTTATGAAAAGGAGTTGCCTAGTAGGGATGAAACTATTGCCTTAGCCTCGATTGCCGTGCCTCCTACTGATCCCTTAGAGCAATACTTGCTTGAGCATGAAAATGATATGCATATGGATGAAATGGATGAGATAGACAGAGTTGTCTTAGAACAATATCCTATCCTTAAGAATAACTTGCCTGTTGAACTGCTTGGGGATCCATCCCTACCAAAGGGTGATCCTGTGTTCAAGCTAAAACAGTTGCCTGATACTCTTAACTATGCTTATATTTATGAAAAAGAGATATATCCTGTTATTATTAGTGCTAGCCTCTCGGAGCATGAAGAAAAGAAGTTATTAAAAACTCTGAGGAAGCACCGTGCTGCTATTGGATATACTCTTGATGATCTTAAGGGCATTAGTCCCACTCTATGCCAGCACAAGATTAAAACCGATCCTGATTTCAAACCAGTTGCAGATCATTAAAGGAGATTAAATCCTAAGATGAAAGAAGTAGTGAGAAAAGAAATACTAAAGCTCCTGGAAGCAGGTATCATATATCCTCTTGCTCACATCGATTGGGTGAGTCCGGTGCATTGCGTCCCTAAGAAGGGAGGCATTACCGTTGTCCCTAATGATAAGGATGAATTGATCCCACAGAGGATTATTACTGGCTATAGGATGGTGATCGATTTTAGGAAATTGAATAAAGCCACTAGGAAAGATCATTATCCTTTAACTTTTATCAACCAAATGCTAGAAAGGCTATCTAAACACACACACTTCTGCTTTCTAGACGGTTATTCTGGTTTCTCCCAAATACCAGTTGCACAATCTGATCAGGAGAAGACCATTTTCACCTGCCCTTTCGGTACCTTTGCTTATAGACGTATGCCTTTTGGCTTATGTAATGCACCTGCCACCTTTCAAAGATGTATGATGGCTATATTATCTGACTTTTGTGAAAATATTGTTGAGGTTTTCATGGATGACTTCTCCGTTTACGGGTCTTCCTTTGATGATTGCCTCAGCAACCTTGATCGAGTCTTGAAGAGATGTAAAGATACCAATCTTGTCTTGAATTGGGATAAGTGCCACTTTATGGTTAATGAAGGCATAGTATTAGGACATAAAATTTCTGAAATAGGTATTGAAGTCGATAGGGCTAAGGTTGATGCAATCGAGAAAATGCCATACCCCACAGATATCAAAGGTATAAGAAGTTTCCTTGGTCATGCTGGTTTCTATAGAAGGTTCATTAAATACTTCTCTAAGATTTATAGGCCTCTTACCAATCTCTTGCAAAAGGATATTCCTTTTGTCTTTGACGATGATTGTGAGGAAGCCTTCGAAATACTTAACAGGGCTTTGATAACTGCACCTGTTGTTCAACCACCTGATTGGAACTTGCCTTTTGAGATCATGTGTGATGCTAGCGATTATGCTGTTGGTGTTGTTCTATGGCAAAGAGTTGATAAGAAGTTGAATGTTATTCACTACGCTAGTAAAACTCTAGACAGTGCCCAGAGAAACTATGCTACTACGGAAAAGGAGTTTTTAGCAGTCGTGTTTGCATGTGAAAAGTTCAGGTCTTACATAGTTGATTCCAAAGTCACTATTCACACTGATCACGCTGCTATTAAGTACCTCATGGAGAAGAAGGACGCTAAATCTAGACTTATCGGATGGGTTCTCTTGCTACTAGAGTTTGATTTGCACGTTATCGGCAGGAAGGGTGCTGATAACCCCATAGCAGATAACTTGTCTAGGTTGGAGAATGTTCTTGATGACCCACAATCTATTGATGATAGCTTTCCCGATGAGCAATTGAATGTCATCAATATTTCACGTAGTGCACCGTGGTATGACGATTATGCAAACTATATCGTTGCCAAATATATACCACCTAGTTTCACATACTAGCAAAAGAAGAAATTCTTCTTTGACTTGAGGCATTACTTTTGGGATGATCCTCACCTTTATAAGGAAGGAGTAGATGGTGTTATTAGACGTTGTGTACCTGAACATGAACAGGGACAGATCCTACAGAAGTGTCATTCCGAGGCCTACGGAGGACACCATGCGGGAGATAGAACTGCACACAAGGTATTGCAATCAGGTTTCTATTGGCCCACTCTCTTTAAGGATGCCCGTAAGTTTTTCTTGTCTTGTGACGAATGTCAAAGTGTAGGAAATATCGGTGAACGTCAGGAAATGCCTATGAACTATTCACTTGTCATTGAAGAGTTTGCAGCATAACCAACAAATATGCCCTCTTGAGCTCTAGGTTCAAATTTAGAGAAGGGAGCACCTTTCTTAATAATGAAACACTTATAGCCAAACACCCGGAAGTAATTGAGGTTGGGCTTGTTACCGGTAAGGATTTCATATGGAGTCTTGCTCAATCCTTTGCGAAGGTATAGCCGATTGGATGCATGACATGCGGTTTTGATAGCTTCGGCCAAAAGTTATACGGAGATTTAAACTCCGCCATCATGGTTCTTGCCGTGTCCATCAACGTCCGATTCTTGGTTGGGGCTTTGATTATATGGGACCTTTTCCAAAATCTAATGGGTATACTCACATCTTAGTTGTTGTTGATTATGTCACTAAGTGGGTAGAAGCTATCCCCACTAGTAGTGCGGATCACAACACTTCTATCAGGATGCTTAAAGAAGTTATTTTCCCTAGATTCGGAGTCCCTAGATATCTAATGACCGACGGTGGTTCACATTTCATTCATGGTGCTTTCCGTAAAACGCTTGGTAAGTACGATGTCAACCATAGAATTGCGTCTACCTATCACCCTCAGTCCAATGGTCAAGTAGAGCTAAGTAATAGAGAAATTAAACTAATTCTGCAAAAGACCGTCAAGAGGTCTAGAAAGAATTGGTCTAAGAAGCTCGATGATGCACTGTGGGCTTATAGGACTGCCTATAAGAATCCCATGGGCATGTCTCCGTACAAAATGGTGTATGGGAAAGCATGTCACTTACCTCTTGAGCTAGAGCATAAAGCTTATTGGGCAATCAAAGAGCTCAACTTTGATTTCAAACTTGCCGGTGAGAAGAGGTTATTTGGCATTAGCTCGCTGGATGAATGGAGAACTCAGGCATATGAGAATGCCAAGTTGTTCAAAGAGAAGGTTAAGAGGTGGCATGATAAGAGAATACAAAAGCGTGAGTTCAATGTAGGTGATTATGTCTTGCTATATAACTCTCGTTTAAGATTCTTTGCAGGCAAGCTTCTCTCTAAATGGGAAGGTCCCTATGTTGTTGAGGAAGTATATCGTTCGGGTGCTATCAAGATCAACAACATGGAAGGTAATTGTCCGAGAGTTGTAAATGGGCACAGAATCAAGCATTATATCTCAGGTACTCCCATAAATGTTGAAAGCAATATCATCAATACCATAACTCCGGAGGAATACCTAAGGGATGTTTATCAGCCTGTTTCAGACTCCGAAAACGAAGAGGTATGTGATTTGGTAAGAAAGCAGAGTCCAAAACTTTTCTAGTAGGAAATTTTCTCCGTTTTGGAATATTTGAAAAAATACAAAAATTGGAAGTAGTCCGGAAAGTGCGCGACGAGGCGACAAGCCTGCCCGGCGCGGGCCCACCCCCTGGCCGCGTCGTGAGGACTTGTGGCCACCTCGTGCGCCTCCCGGACTCCGTTTTCGTGTGGAGTACTCCTTCTGGTCTGGAAAAAATCAATATATACTCTCCCGTTTGGTTTGACCCCTCCATCACGCAGATTTCCTCTGTTTTTCATTTCGAGCCTGTTTCTGTTGCAGATCTAGATCGCTATGACTTCCCCAAAAGCTCCGAAGGACAAGATCTTCGAGAAGGTAATCAATCCCTACCTCACGGGAGTGTTGCAACACCCTCAATCTATCGAGATGCGTGAGGGAATGTTGCACATCCGTGATGTTGAGGGGCCCAAGAAGACCGGAACCGTGGAGACGAGGCTCGAAGCAATGGAGCAACAAGTCTTCAAGTGCGAGGGGATGGTGGAGAGTGGACTCAACTATCACATCCCTGAAACCCTAACCAAGGTTTAGCATTGTGCTCATATCTTCTTTGCATTGCATCCAAGATAATGGCAACAAAATCAAAGTAAGTGGTGAAGGAAAACTCAAAACCCTAGCCACTTCTCAAATTCAAAGGAATTATAAACTTATTCAAATCAATGAACCCAAAATGGCCTCAAGAAAAGTTCAACTTTTCTGATAATTCTTGAAAACAAATAAGCAATGAAGGAAACCATTTCCTTTATACTTTTGGCATTTTAAATAAATGCAAAAGACTACTGGTTTCAAGTTTTAAATTTGAATTCAAAGATTTATAGCTTTCAAAAATGCTGAAAACTTTATGGGTGATTGGAAATATTCCACCTAACACCCCAACATTTTTCAAACTATTTATAGTTTGATTTTGAAGCCAAAATAAATGGGAAACAATGTCAGTAAATAAAACATAACAAAATAGAAGGAAAATAGAAAAGAGAAGCTTACCTTCTATCTGTCGCCGGCCCAACCCACCAGGGGCTCCCCGGTTATCTTCCTCCTCCTGCCAGTAGGCAGAGGGGAAGATGAGCACGGCGGCCAGCCCCGGCCACCTCCTACCTGCCTGCTCGCTGCTGGAGGCCCCCAGGAGCGCCATCGCGATGCCCCGAGCCTTCTTCTCCTCCCCCTGCCTTATCTCCTCCCCTCTGCCTCTCGTTCCCCTTCCCCTCTCGGATCTCTCTCTCCCCGAAGCTCCGGTCGCCGTCGATCCGTCGCCTCCCGGTCCTCCCCGACCCTGCCGTCCGCCTCAGAAGAACCGTCGTGAGCTCCTCTTCCCATTCCCCCTCTTCCCGAGGCCATTCCCCTCCTCTAACCCCGTTAGCCGCCGGAGCTCGAACGACCTCGTCGCCAACAATGTCGTTGCCGTCGTTGTGGTACCCCGTTCGCGAGACCGAGCTCAGAAATGAGCTCCTAGAGCCGTGTAGATGCCGTAGAGCCCCTCTCCCAGCTCGCTAGCGTCTCGCAACGCCACTCCCAACGATGCCCGAGCCGCAGCCGCCGCTGACCTCGTCGCCGGCGTGGATTCCGGTGACCACTGGGTCTAGCTCCTTCCCCTTTAGATGCGGTGCTTCGCTAGCTAGCTGTAGAACTAAACCACGCCCAAAACCGATGCCTGTAGCGCCGTTTAGTTCAACTCCAGCGAGTCCTCCGCCGCGCCCGTGGTCGCCGCCGGCCATATTCCGGTGGGGGCCGACGTGGTCCACCTAATTACCCACTAAACACCCCCTAGCCACTGACAGTGGGCCCCAGGGTGGGTCAAACCCAATCAGGGGCTGGTCAACTTGGGGATTAGCCCCTGGTCACTGACCAGTGGACCCCACTGGTCAGGTTTGACCTGGCCCAGCCTCTGTTGACCAGAGACGTCACTGTGACGCAATAAAGGAATTTCTAATATAAAAATAATTCCATAAATGTCTAAAACTTCTAAAAATCATAGAAAATAATCTGTAAGTCCAATGAAAATAATTTATATATGAAAAAGTATCAGAAAAATTCAAGGAATCTGAATATGTCATTTTCAAACATGTTTGAAAATGTTACTGAACCCAAACATATAGATTAGTGAATAAGTTAACTCTTATAAATACTTTGGGGATGGAATTTGGAAATTATTTAAATTCCACTTCAAATGATATGATCAAACACTGTCCAAATCACAAACCAGCAACCTAACATGTCAGTTCCATGCATGTTAAAAGCAAGTTGATCTGAGCATCAGGTCGAATCAATTAAAATGGTATCCGACAATACCTCGTTTGAAGTGATATTTGAATTTGATTCAAATCAACTTCAAACCTAATAAATGTTAGCTATAATAATATACCACTTTGCATCCTCATGCCATGCTCATGCATCATCTTGTTGCATATGCTTGTTATTGATTGTTGTCCCTCTTCTCGGTAGGCTCCGCTCCTCCGGATTCCACCGAATATCCGTCTGACGGATATTGTCCCTCCTCTGAGCAACAAGGCAAGCAACCATTTTGATCATTCCGATAAATCCCATGTTCTCGCTACTGCACTTACTTATTGCATTAGGATCAAATGCTTCAAATGCTTTTGCCACGTTAGTTGAACCCACTTCCTTTGCATGACCTGTCCTTGTCACAGTAAATAGCTGAACCTTGCAACCTAGCATACCTGGTAGTTGCTTGAGCCATGATGTGCCTTATCCTGCTATGCATGCTATGCTTAGAGTTGTGTATGGTCTGTCATCTAGGAGATGAACAAAATTGTGATAATGTGTTCAGTAAGTAAAGGTTGTGTGTTGAACCTGATTTGGTAAAGGTACCGGTGAAAGGCTGTGTAGGAGTACATGGCGGGTTGTTTCATTGGAACCGTCCTTAGGAACTGAGTTTCGTGTATGTAATCCAAGACGAGATACTACCACATGCTGGGCCCTGAAATATGACCCCGCTCGACTTATTAATCGCTTAGTACAAGGTCCAGGAGTTGCAAGTAGTTTCTGGTGTTTATAGTCATGCTGGAGGCCGTGCATAGTGCTGACCTGAGAGGTGGGCTGTGATGCGGTAGGCAGTGGCACGGTTTACCAAGTGGCACCCGGATGGTGGGCTTGGGAACCCTGCGCACATCGTTTGGGGCCATGGCGGAAACCTCGGCCGGACTTCCGTGCGGGTTACCCTCAGATAGGCGATAGACCTGGACTAGGTACTAGTGTGGTTAACGGTCGTGGCCGACTCCCTCGCTGGGCTTCCGCTTGAAGGTTGCCGAGGTGCATGACGTGCACATGGCGATAAGTGGCGGGAGCGTGTGTGACGAAGTACACCCCTGCAGGGTTATGATCTATTTGAATAGCCGCGTCCGCGGATATGGACTACTTGGAGACATATGTTGTTCATAGATAACTTCAACGGCTACTCATAAAATTGTCAAGATAAGCGTGAGTGTCGTGGACGGCATTTCCGTATGGAGATGGAATGATTCCACGATGGTGTATTGTTGTGGTGTTAGTGGACTCGTGTGCGAGAAATCAAGTTGTCAAAAATTGTTTTCAAATGCTAGTTGTCTTGCCACGAGTCAAATGCTGGCTTTCCGCATGGAACCCCACAATTCCTTATTGATACATTGCATGAGTAGATAGTTATCCTAAAGTCTTGGTGAGTACCTCTGTACTCATGTTTGCTTAATAATTGTTGCAGAGATTGTTAATGACCCTAACGGAGGGTTCTTCCTAGACATCGACGACGACGAGTAGCTGGTGTCCCAGCTACGATCTGGCCCTAGGTTGGGTCTGTAGTATAGTCAGGCCATGTGCCTTCTAGTCTCACCTGTGTGTACTCAGACAGTTTAATCACTTCCGCCGGCTTGTAACTGAATGACTGCTATGATGGGTCGTGAGACCCTTACTGTGTAATATTATGTGTGTGGCTCTTCCGAGCCTCTTAAATAAAGCTTGTATGTTTATGGTTATGTTGTGATGCCATCGATGTATCTATACATATCGGTATGCCATGCGTACGTGTGTCGTACTTGATATGTATGGGGTTCAATTACCTAGCCGTAAACTTTAGTAGCACTCCTTACAGGGAAATGCCCCTTTGTGATCCAACGAGCCATGGTAGCTCGCTACTGCTCCGGACACATTGGTTGACCGGCGTGTGTCCTTCTTAGCTGCTGTGTCTGTCCCCTTTGGGGAAATGTCACGCGATGTAATGGAGTCCTTGTAGCTTGCTACGACTCGTCTACATTCGCTCGTGACCGACACCTGCTTTGCTGGGTCATGTATGCCTGTCCCTGTGCGGAACTGCCACTTTGGTTTATGACTAGACATGTCGATCCGGGTTCTTTGTCATTGGAATGCTAGCGACACAAATGCATACATGAGTCAAAAGGCGCAAACGGTCCCGGCTAAGGTAAGGCTGCAGCCGTGGGGTTAACCGTGCGTGAGACCGCAAAGGGATGCGATGTGTTAGAGGCTAGATTCCTATGGCTTAGAAACGGGGTCCCGACAGCGTTGGTATCAGAGCCTGATTGACTGTAGGACTACTAAGCCAAACTGGTCGAAGTTGAGTCTAGAATTGCTTTAGTTATATATAAGGGAATTGTTTGTCGAAGGGAACGTAAGACTCTTGTTCTCTTCTCAAGTTATTCTATTCTGGTCATCCTCGTCTTTTCTACGGGAATTAAGGACTAGGTTACTCATCTTCTTCTAGGCTAGTGTTTTTGATCGGTAGATTATAAGACTACGGGTCGAGAGTTATATTGGGTTACTTTTATCCCTAGGAAAAAGGAAGTAAGTTTGATGATCAGAGAGTTGAACTTGATAGTTGAGTGGTTACACTATTCCATTTTTTGGGTTGTCTCAAAATTTGTTTTTGAGCATTTACAGCCGTTATGCTGCCCAATTTTGCATTCAGAGCTCTAATGCTTTTGCATTACTCTCTATTTTCAGATGCCTGGCCGTCCTTCTCGTCAGGTGGTACGTCTGACCAGGTGCATTGATGTGCCGGGTCATACGGCCATGCTGGTTAGGGTGATGTCGATGTGCGGTTACCGCTGGTACCCCGAGTACACAGTGGAGGAACTGTACCGGGACTTCAACCAGAGCCAGTATATCTGCACTGTTAGGGTATTTCCAGAGTACCCTGGAGCTGAGGAGCCAATCCATTGGTCCTATGGGTTGGGAGTCACTGTTGACATGGCAGTACAAGATGCTGCCTATTCAATGCGGACCATTACGAGGGCGAGACATGCACTGCTGCAGAATTCAGAATTCTGCTATGTTCCTGCCTCTCAGCCTGGTGAAGAGGGATACCTCAGCGGAGTCTATTTTGATTCTTCTATGGAGGATCCGCTACTGCAGTCCACTGCTGAGATGCTAGAGAACAGAGAGAGGGATGCTCGTGCTCTCCGCATGGAGCTTTATGCTACCCGTGCCCGTTTGTGGACGGCTTTGACGCAGCTGGCATCGGTAGTCCAGACAGGGTACGGAAATATAGAGATGCTCAACCCTGTTAGAACCCATCTTCCGGCCCACGTTGACTGGCCAGCTATAGGAGGAGTCACCCCTCTTCGGGGACCCCTACTACCACCAGTCAGGGGACCAAGGCCACATCCGTGTCCTTATGGATCCCAGGGATCTCAGGCCAGAGTGTTTCCTGATCCGCAGGTTGAGCTTCCAGGCCATGGAGGTAATCTCTATGAGATGTTCTATGCGGATGCCTGAGCTGTGAGTGGAAGGATAGTATGGTAGTAGCCGTACGTTCACAGTCCTGCGTGACTTGTGAAGTATGCTTGTGATGTGAAATGAATTCCGGAGGCTTAGATAAATAATGTATAGGAAGCTTGTAAGCCTCTGATGAGTAGTTTCATAATTTCAGTAGTTTGCTCTTCGGTTAAGGTTGTACTGAACTATGTAAGGGTGTGTATGAACCATGGTGTATATATAGCAGTTGCTTGTTACCATGTTGTTCGGATATTCATTTCCGCATTCCGTGTGTTCAGTACATTCTTAATCCATAGCTAGTATTGATATGATATTGGTCTAAGCTATGAGTTTGTTTGTCAGGATGGTGTTCACCAGGTTGAATCGTGCCCCTGCTCATTAGCAAGGCGAGGGTAGTCAAGCGTCGCAGGAAGACCTGCCGCATCTGCCATCTCTGGCGGAAGTTATGCTTGAGGTAGAGAGGAACAAAAGAGAGACCAACCGACTGTTAGAGCGTATTGAGCAGAATATGGCTCGTCAGCCTAGGAATGATGCAGTGTCCCTCAACGACTTTGTGAAGATGAATCCTCCAAAGTTCCATCACTCCGTCGATCCCCTCGACGCTGATCACTGGTTGTGCAACATCTCACGCAAGATTCGCTCTGCGAATGTTTCTGAGGCCGACAAGGTGACCTTCGCGGCGTATTTCCTGGAAGGACCCGCCAATCTGTGGTGGGAGAACTTTGAAGCTATGCGTCCTGCTGAACCAGCAGCCACATGGGCAGACTTCATTGCAGCCTTCCGTCTGCACCATATTCCAGAGGGCCTGATGGACAGAAAGAGAGAGGAGTTCTGTGCTTTCACCCAGGGCAAGTTGACCGTGCATGCCTATAGCCGCGAGTTTGGTAACCTCGTCCGTTATGCAACAGAGGAGGTGTCTATTGACGCCAACAAGCAAGCAAGATTCCGTAAGGGTCTGAGCCCTGAGCTTCGTCGTGATCTGCGCCTCCACGAGTGTGCAAGTTTCCAAGCCCTGGTCAACAAGGCGATCAGTGCCGAGACTGGCCACACCGACTTTGAAGCCACAAGGAAGCACTCTCGTGACTTTGGCTCGTCATCTGGTTCCGCGTTTCCAAAACACAGGCTGTGGGTTCCGAACAGTTCTTTGCCACCAAGATACACTCCGAGGCCATCCTACGTGGCGCCTCAAACGAATCAGACCAACCCTCCAGCAAAAACTTATGGTGGTCCAGCTAGCAATGCTGCACCACGTGCCAACCAAGTGATATGCTACAAGTGTGGAGAACGAGGGCACTATTCCAGTGAGTGTCCTCAGAATGTGGGTGCCAAGCAACCCGGAAATTCCATCGGGTAAGGCAAGTCGGGCAAAGCTTACTATGTGAAGCCAAGTCCTGCACGTGGCCGTGTGAACTATGTATCAGCAGAAGAAGCTGTAGAGGATCCCAACGTCATTCTGGGTACGCTTCTTGTTAATCATCACCCAACGTCTGTTCTCTTTGACACTGGGTCTTCTCATTCCTTCATTTCAGAAAGTTATGCACAGTTGCATAACATGTCTTTTTGTGATATGCCAATTCCATTGGTTGTCCAAACTCCTGGTAGTAAATGGCGAACCTCTAGGATAACCTATGACAATGAAATTCTAGTAGACATGCTAGTTTTTCTAGCCTCATTGATAGCCCTGAAGTCTTCGGATATTAACATTATCTTGGGTATGGACTGGATGTCAGCTCATTATGCCAAGATTGATACTCATTCTAGGAATGTTCAGCTTACCCATCCCTCGGGTGAGATAGTCAATGTCTCTACTCGAGTTGCCAAATGCCAACTCTATTCCCTAAATGCCAACCCTCTTCCGGAACTTGAAGACATCCCGATTGTCCGTGAGTTCTCGGATGTTTTTTCAGAGGAACTGCCAGGAATTCCACCTGACAGAGATGTAGAGTTCGTGATAGATCTTGTTCCGGGAACTGTTCCAATAGCCAGAAGACCATATAAGATCGCACCCCTGGAGCTAGCCGAACTTAAGAAGCAACTAGATGAGGCCTTGAATAAAGGTTTCATTCGTCCTAGCACTTCTCCTTGGGCTTGCCCCGTCCTCTTCGTCAAGAAGAAAGACGGAACGGATCGGATGGTTGTAGATTACTGACCAGTTAATCTGGTCACCATAAAGAACAAGTATCCGCTCCCCAGGGTCAACGACCTGTATGATCAACTCGCTGGATCCTCAATCTTCTCAAAAATGGATTTGAGGTTGGGATACCATCAAATCAAGATCAAGAACGGGGACATTCCAAAAACGGCCTTTGTTACTCGTTATGGCCAATACGAGTACACCGTCATGTCCTTCGGTTTAACCAATGCCCCAGCCACCTTCTCCCGTCTAATGAATTCAATCTCCATGGAGTATTTGGATAGATTCGTTGTGGTATACCTCGATGATATTCTCATCTACTCGAAGAACGAACAAGAACATGCCGAGCATCTAAGGCTGGTATTGATGAAACTTCGAGAGCATCCCCTTTATGCCAAGTTTTCAAAATGTGAATTTTGGTTACCAGAAGTGACCTATCTAGGTCACGTAATCTCTGGTAAGGGTATTGATGTCAATCCCGAGAGAGTTCAAGCCGTCCTTGATTGGACTCAACCTGAATCGGTTAAGCAAGTTAGGAGTTTTCTTGGTCTAGCGAGCTATTGTCGCCGCTTTGTCGAGAATTTCTCCAAGGTTGCAAAGCCTCTAACTGAACTCCTCAAGAAGGATAAAAAGTTCGAGTGGACACCACAGTGTGAGCATAGTTTTCACGAACTGAAAAGACGCCTGACTTCCGCACCTGTGTTGCTACCACCAGATTTTTCTAAAGACTTTGTTATCTATTGCGATGCCTCGCGACAAGGATTAGGTTGCATTCTTATGCAAGATCGTCATGTGATCGCATACGCATCTCGACAGTTGCGTCCACATGAGGATAATTATCCCACACATGAACTTGAGCTTGCAGCTGTGGTCCATGCACTAAAAACCTGGCGACATTACCTTCTGGGTAATCGTTGCGAAATATTCACTTATCACCAAAGTCTGAAATATATCTTCACCCAGCCGGATTTCAATCTCAGGCAAAGACGGTGGGTTGAGTTGATCTCGGATTACGACTTAGGGATAACTTACACCCCGGGGAAGGCCAATGTTATGGCTGATGCACTAAGTCGTAAATCTTATTGTAACAATTTGATGTTACAACAAGGTCAACCACATCTCTATGAGGACTTTTGGAAGTGGAATCTTCATATTGTTTCTCAAGGATCCTTTCTACCCTGGTGGCGAAGACTACCCTTAAGGATCAAATTATAGCTGGCCAGAAGCGTGACAAGGGTATATCACGGATCAAGGAGAATATTATTAGCGGAAACGCTAAAGAATTTTCCATGAATGATCAAGGTGTTGTGTTCTTCCAGAATCGTCTAGTGGTTCCTAAGAACCTACATCTAAGGCAGTTAATTCTTAAGGAGGCCCATGATTCTCCTCTCACCATTCATCCCGGTAGTACTAAGATGTATCAGGACCTACGCCAGAGGTTCTGGTGGACTAGGATGAAGAGAGAAATTGCTGAGTTCGTAGCTAACTGCGACGTTTGTCGTCGAGTTAAGGCAGAACATCAAAGGCCTGCTGGCACCCTTCAACCTTTAGCTATTGCTGAATGGAAATGGTATAAAGTTAGTATGGATTTCATTACCGGATTTCCCAAGACCAAGAAAGGAAATAATGCTATCTTTGTGGTCATTGACCGTCTTTCCAAAGTAGCTCATTTTCTTCCAGTTCGTGAGAGTATAACAGCTAGCCAGCTAGCAGAGTTATATATCTCTCGAATAGTGTTTCTTCATGGTGTTCCCCTGGAGATTAAGTCATACCGTGGGAGTATCTTTACTTCTCAATTCTGGGAAAGTTTTCAGAATTCTATGGGGACTCACTTATTTTTTAGCACTGCTTTCCATCCTCAATCAAGTGGTCAAGTAGAAAGAGTGAATCAAATCCTAGAAGATATGCTCCGAGCTTGTGTTATATCATTCGGTATGAATTGGGAGAAGTGCCTTCCATTCGCCGAATTTGCTTATAAAATAGTTATCAATCAAGCTTGGGCAAAGCCCCTTTTGAAATTCTCTATGGACGAAGATGTCGAACACCTCTTAATTGGTCAGAAACCGGAGAGAGGCAACTCTTTGGCCCGGATATGATCCAGGATGCAGAAGAGCAGGTTCGCATTATTCGTGAAAAGTTGAAAACAACCTAGTCTCGTCAAAAGAGCCATTAGGATCGTCATCATAAGGCTGTGACCTTTGAAGTTGACGAGAAGGCTTACCTTCGGGTTACACCTTTGAAGGGTACCCATCGATTCGGTATCAAGGGCAAGTTGGCTCCTCGTTACATTGGTCCTTTTCACATTCTTGCCAAACGAGGAGAAGTTGCCTACCAGTTGGAACTTCCTCCACATCTATCCAAGGTTCATGATGTCTTCCACGTCTCGCAACTCAGGCGTTGCTTTTCGGATCCTATCCGTGAAGTGGACCACGAAACGCTTGATCTCCAAGATAACCTTTCTTATCGAGAATACCCTGTTCGTATTCTTGACCAAGCAGAGCGTACTACTAGACATCGGAACATTAAGTTTCTTAAAGTTCAATGGTCAAATCATTCTGAGAAAGAGGCAACATGGGAAAGAGAGGATCGTCTTCGACAAGAGTATCCCGCGCTATTCCCGAGGACTTCTAAATCTCGGGACGAGATTATTTTGAGTGGGGGTGAGTTGTCACATCCCTTGAACCCTAACCAAGGTTTAACATTGTGCTCATATCTGCTTTGCATTGCATCCAAGAAAACGGCAAAAAAATCAAAGTAAGTGGTGAAGGAAAACTCAAAAACCCTAGCCACTTCTCAAATTCAAAGGAATTATAAACTTATTCAAATCAATGAACCCAAAATGGCCTCAAGAAAAGTACAACTTTTCTGATAATTCTTGAAAACAAATAAGCAATGAAGGAAACCATTTCCTTTATACTTTTGGCATTTTAAATAAATGCAAAAGACTACTGGTTTCAAGTTTTAAATTTGAATTCAAAGATTTATAGCTTTCAAAAATGCTGAAAACTTTATGGGTGATTGGAAATATTCCAACTAACACCCCAACATTTTTCAAACTATTTATAGTTTGATTTTGAAGCCAAAATAAATGGGAAACAATGTCAGTAAATTAAATAGAACAAAATAGAAGGAAAAGAGAAAAGAGAAGCTTACCTTCTATCTGTCGCCGGCCCAGCCCACCAGGGACTCCCCGGTCATCTTCCTCCTCCTGCCAGTAGGCAGAGGGGAAGATGAGCAGGGCGGCCAGCCCCGGCCACCTCCTGCTTGCCTGCTCGCCGCTGGAGGCCCCCACGAGCGCCAGCGCGACGCCCCGAGCCTTGTTCTCGTCCTCCCCCCTGCCATATCTCCTCCCCTCTGCCTCTCGTTCCCCTTCCCCTCTCGGATCTCTCTCTCCCCGAAGCTCGGGTCGCCGTTGATCCGTCGATTCCCGGTCCTCCCCGACCCTGCCGTCCGCCTCAGAACAACCGCCGTGAGCTCCTCTTCCCATTCCCCCTCTTCCCGAGGCCATTCCCCTCCTCTAACCCCGTTAGCAGCCGGAGCCCGAAGGACCTCGTCGCCGGCCATGTCGTTGCCGTCGTCGTGGTACCCCGTTCGCGAGACCGAGCTCAGAAATGAGCTCCTCGAGCCGTGTAGATGCCGTAGAGCCCCTCTCCCAGCTCGCTAGCGTCTCGCAATGCCACTCCCGACGATGCCCGAGCCGCAGCCACCGCTGACCTCGTCGCCGGCGTGGATTCCGGTGACCACTGGGTCTAGCTCCTTCCCCTTTAGATGCGGTGCTTCGCTAGCTAGCTGTAGAACTAAACCACGCCCAAAACCGATGCCTGTAGCATCGTTTAGCTCAACTCCGGCGAGTCCTCCGCCGCGCCCGTGGTCGCAGCCGGCCATATTCCGATGGGGGCCGACGTGGTCAACCTAATTACCCACTAAACACCCCCTAGCCACTGACAGTGGGCCCTAGGGTGGGTCAAACCCCAGTCAGGGGCTGGTCAACTCGGGGATTAGCCCCTGGTCACTGACCAGTGGACCCCACTTGTCAGGTTTGACCTGGCCCAGCCTCTGTTGACCAGAGACGTCACTGTGACGCAATAAAGGAATTTCTAATATAAAAATAATTCCATAAATGTCTAAAACTTCTAAAAATCATAGAAAATAATCTGTAAGTCCAATGAAAATAATTTATATATGAAAAAGTATCACAAAAATTCAAGGAATCTGAATATGTCATTTTCAAACATGTTTGAAAATGTTACTGAACCCAAACATATAGATTAGTGAATAAGTGAACTCTTATAAATACTTTGGGGATGGAATTTGGAAATTATTTAAATTCCACTTCAAATGATATGATCAAACACTGTCCAAATCACAAACCAGCAACCTAACATGTCATTTCCATGCATGTTAAAAGCAAGTTGATCTGAGCATCAGGTCGAATCAATTAAAATGGTATCCGAGAATACCTCGTTTGAAGTGATATTTGAATTTGATTCAAATCAACTTCAAACCTAATAAATGTTAGCTATAATAGTATACCACTTTGCATCCTCATGCCATGATCATGCATCATCTTGTTGCATATGCTTGTTATTGATTGTTGTCACTCTTCTCGGTAGGCTCCGCTCCTTCGGATTCCACCGAATATCCGTCTGACGGATATTGTCCCTCCTCTGAGCAACAACGCAAGCAACCATTTTGATCATTCCGATAAATCCCATGTTCTCGCTCCTGCACTTACTTATTGCATTAGGATCAAATGCTTCAAATGGTTTTGCCACGTTAGTTGAACCCACTTCCTTTGCATGACCTGTCCTTGTCACAGTAAATCGCTGAACCTTGCAACCTAGCATACCTGGTAGTTTCTTGAGCCATGATGTGCCTTATCCTTCTATGCATGCTATGCTTAGAGTTGTGTATGGTCTGTCATCTGAGAGATGAACAGAATTGTGATAATGTGTTCAGTAAGTAAAGGTTGTGTGTTGAACCTGATTTGGTAAAGGTACCGGTGAAAGGTTGTGTAGGAGTACATGGCGGGTTGTTTCATTGGAACCGTCCTTAGGAACTGAGTTCCGTGTATGTAATCCAAGACAAGATACTACCACATGCTGGGCCCTGAAATATGACCCGGCTCGACTTATTAATCGCTTAGTACTCGCTCCAGGAGTTGCAAGTAGTTTCTGGTGTTTATAGTCATGCTGGAGGCCGTGCATAGTGCTGACCTGAGAGGTGGGCTGTGATGCGGTAGGTAGTGGCACGGTGTACCAAGTGGCACACGGATGGTGCGCTTGGGAACCCTGCGCACATCATTTGGGGCCGTGGCGGAAACCTCGGCCCGACTTCCGTGCGGGTTACCCTCAGATAGGCGATAGACTTGGACTAGGTACTAGTGTGGTTAACGGTCGTGGCCGACTCCCTCGCTGGGCTTCCGCTTGAAGGTTGCCGAGGTGCATGACGTGCACATGGCGATAAGTGGCGAGAGCGTGTGTGACGAAGTACACCCCTGCAGGGTTATGATCTATTCGGATAGCCGTGTCCGCGGATATGGACTACTTGGAACATATGTTGTTCATAGATAACTTCAATGGTTACTCATAAAATTGTCAATATAAGCGTGAGTGTCGTGGACGGCATTTCTGTATGGAGACGGAATGATTCCACGATGGAGTATTGTTGTGGTGTTACTGGACTCGTGTGCGAGAAATCAAGTTGTCATTTTTTTTTCAAATGCTAGTTGTCTAGCCACGAGTCAAATGCTGGCTTTCCGCATGGAACCCCACAATTCCTTATTGATACATTGCATGAGTAGATAGTTATCCTAAAGTCTTGCTGAGTACCTCCGTAATCATGTTTTCTTAATAATTGTTGCAGAGATTGTTAATGACCCTAACGGAGGGTTCTTCCTAGACATCGACGACGACGAGTAGCTGGTGTCCTAGCTACGATCTGGCCCTAGGTTGGGTCTGTAGTATACTCAGTCCATGTGCCTTCTAGTCTCACATGTCTGTACTCAGACAGTTTAATCACTTCCGCTGGCTTGTAACTGAATGACTGCTATGATGGGTCGTGAGACCCTTACTGTGTAATATTATGTGCGTGGCTCTTCCGAGCCTCTTAAATAAAGCTTGATGGTTATGTTGTGATGCCATCGATGTATCTATACATATCGGTATGCCATGCGTACGTGTGTTGTACTTGATATGTATGGGGTTCGATTACCTAGCCGTAAACTTTAGTAACACTCCTTACAGGGAAATGCCCCTTTGTGATCCAACGAGCCATGGTAGCTCGCTACTGCTCCGAACACATTGGTTGACCGGCGTGTGTCCTTCTTAGCTGCTGTGTCTGTCCCCTTTGGGGAAATGTCACACGATGTAATGGAGTCCTTGTAGATTGCTACAACTCGTCTACATTTGCTGGTGACCGACACCTGCTTTGCTGGGTCATGTATGCCTGTCCCTGTGCGGAACTGCCACTTTGGTTTATGACTAGACATGTCGATCCGGGTTCTTTGTCATTGGAATGCTAGCGACACAAATGCATACGTGAGTCAAAAGGCACAAACGGTCCCGGCTAAGGTAAGGCTGTAGCCGTGGGGTTAACCGTGCGTGAGACCGCAAAGGGATGCGATGTGTTACAGGCTGGATTCCTATGGCTTAGGATCGGGGTCCCGACATCAACGCCAACCACATGATGATCACGGAGTTCACCAACAAATACAGGATTGATGCCAATGACATTGGGAAGCACCTCTCCTGGCTCTATGATATGATTGATCAACTCCAGGCCCAGATCTATGACCTGCAGAACCAAAACTATGAGTATGAGTATAGATTTAAATCAATACGGTTGGCTGCAGATTTGAGGATTGCGGAGACTCGTTCATCTTTCCATGTTGCAACAACTCCTCCACCACCACCAAAGGAAGACAACTAAACTTGGGTATGGGCAATCCCCTTGGCTTTTGCCAAGCTTGGGGGAGTTGTCCCGGTATCGTATCACCATCACATCTTTTGCCTTTACCTTTGTTTTAGTTTGTTCCTTTTCAGTTTTCTTTTTTCTCTAGTAGTTTAAAAGTCTTAGTGTTTTAGGCTTGAGTTTTGCTTTATGTCACCCCCGATGTATTCGAGCTCGTGAGCAATATAATAAAGAGTGTCTTACTTGAAGGGCTTCGCCTCTTGCCATGATCAATAGATTGAGAAAAGAACAAAAGCATGTAAGATCATGTAATGATCTTATGGGAAGTGATGGCTTCACATATAAATCAAATGATGATTGAAACTTGTCAAGGGTAGACAAACGTAGACCTTGGTCATTTTTGCAATTAATAGGAAGTGATAAAGAAGGAGAGGTTCACATATAAATATATCATCTCTGACACCATCTATGATTGTGAACACTCACTAAACTATTGCATGCCTAGAAGTAGATGTTGGACAAGGAAGACAACATAATGAAGTGTGTTTGCTTGGCTCCAAACAATGTCATATGATTAGAGATCCCTTAGCATGTGACGACTGCTTCCACCTCACATTAGCCAAACCTCCCGCACTAAGTAGAGATACTACTAGTGTATCCATAAACCATCCACCCAATTTTTCCATTGAGTCCACCATACCTACCTATGGATTGAATAAGATCCCTCAAGTAAGTTGTCATTGGTGCAAGCAATAAAAATTGCTCTCTAATATGTATGATCTATTGGTGTGGGGAAAATAAGCTTTGTACGAACTTGTGATGAGGAAGACATAAAAGCGACAGACTGCATAATAAAGTTCTTTATCACAGGAGGCAATCAAAAGTGACGTTCCTCCGCACTAAGAGGACACGCATCCAAACCTCAAAAGCGCATGACAACCTCTGCTTCCCTCTGCGAAGGGCCTATCTTGCACCTTTACTTTTTGCCCTTGAAACAGTCATGGTGATCTTCACCAATTCCTTATTTCGCCTTTATCTTGGCTAACGTCATATGCTAGGGAAAGATCTATATTCATATGTGAACTTGGAGGTAAGCATTCATCAAGTATTATTGTTGACATTACCCTTGAGGTAAGAAGTTGGGAGGAAAAACTGTAAGCCCCTATCTTTCTCTGTGTCCAGCTGAAACTTTGATCTCATGAGTACCACGTGAGTTTTAGCAATTGTAGAGAATGAAAGAATGATTGAGTATGTGGATTTTCTTTACAAGCTCTTATTTGACTCTTTCTGATGTTGTGATAAATTGCAATTGCTTCCATGACTAAAGGCTATCGGTTCTTACTTCTCGGTAAGGTTCTTGATCCATGCTTTACTTTGTGAAGGAATTATCACTTTAGCATGAGAGATTATATGTTGGTATTACTGTTCTGATCATGATCATGATGCATGCATGTTCGTATCTTGTTTTGTCGACACCTCTCTCCCTAAACATGTGGACATATTTATTGAGCTAGGCTTTCGCTTGAGGACAAGCGAGGTCTAAGCTTGGGGGAGTTGATACGTCCATTTTGCATCATGTTTTCATGTTGATATTTATCGCTTCTTGGGCTATGATTTCACTTCATGGTACAATACTTATGCCTTTTCTCTCTTATTTTGCAAGGTTTACATGAAGAGGGAGAATGCCGGCAGCTGGAATTCTGGCCTGAAAGAGGAGCAAAGTTTAGATACCTCTTCTGCGCAACTCCAAATGCCGTAAAAATCAACGAGGATTGTTTTCTAGATTTCTAAAAAATACTGGGCCGAGGAAGCGCCAGAGGCGCGCCAGCAGGTGGCCACAAGCCTACACGGTGCGGCCACCCCCCAGGCCGCGCCAAGGGGGCTTGTGGGCAGCCTTCTGGCCCACTGGCCCCCCTCTTCTGCTATATGAAGGGTTTCGTTTGGAAAAAAATCAGGGAGGAGCTTTTTCGTGGATTCGCCGCCACCACGAGGCGGAACTTGAGCAGAACCTATCTAGAGCTCCGGTAGGACGATCCTGCCGGGGAAACTTCCCTCCCGGAGGGGGAAATCATCGCCATCGTCATCACCAACACTCCTCTCATCGGAGGGGACTCATCACCATCAACATCTTCATCAGTACAATCTCATCTCCAAACCCTAGTTCATCACTTGTAACCAATCTCCGTCTCGCGACTCCGATTGGTACTTGTAAGGTTGCTAGTAGTGTTGATTACTCTTTGTAGTTGATGCTAGTTGGATTATTTGGTGGAAGAGTTTATGTTCAGATCCTTGATGCTACTCATTACCTCTCTGGTCATGAATATGATTATGCTTTGTGAGTAGTTACTTTTGTTCCTGAGGACATGGGATAAGTCATGCTAATAGTAGTCATGTGAATTTGGTATTCGTTCGGTAATTTGATGTGTTGTATGTTGTTTTTCCTCTAGTGGTGTTATGTGAACGTCGACTACATAACACTTCACCATTATTTGGGCCTAGAGGTAGGCATTGGGAAGTAGTACGTAGATGATGGGTTTCTAGAGTGACAGAAGCTTAAACCCTAGTTTATGCGTTGCTTCGTAAGGGGCTGATTTGGATCCACTAGTTTAATGCTATGGTTAGACTTTGTCTTAATTCTTCTTTCGTAGTTGCGGATTCTTGCGAGAGGGGTTAATCATAAGTGGGATTCTTGTCCAAGTAAGGGCAGTACCCAAGCGTCGGTCCACCCACATATCAAACTATCAAAGTAACGAACGTGAATCATATGAACATGATGAAACTAGCATGACAGAAATTTCCGTGTGTCCTCGGGAGCATTTTTCCTCCTATAAGACTTTGTCCAGGCTTGTCCCTTGCTACAAAATGGATTGGGCAACATTGCTGCACCGTTGCTACTTTTGTTACTTGTTGCTTACTACGAATCATCTCACCAAACAATCACTTGTTACCGATAATTTCAGTGCTTGCAGATATTTCCTTGCTGAAAACCACTTGTCGGATCCTTCTGCTCCTCGCTGGGTTCGACACTCTTACTTATCGAAAGGACTATGATTGATCCCCTATACTTGTGGGTCATCAGCGGGGCGAAGGCGAGGGCGAGGGAGGCGCGTGGCGGCGGCGGGGCAAGGGAGAGGGCGAGGGCGAGGCGGTCGGGGCTCAGGATGGGCGCGGGGGCGAGGGCGAGAGAGAGGGCGCGAGCAAGGGCGAGGCGGCCGAGGCTCCAGAGGGACACGGGGACGATGGCGAGGGCGAGGCCGAGGTGGTTGAGGCTCGGGAGGGGTGGTCGTTCGAGGGATTGGTGGATCGAACGTAGCCTCACTCTCCTCAGCTCGCCTCCGTGGGGGTGCTTGATACGTCTCAAACGTATCTATAATTTTTGATGGTTTCACGCTGTTATCTTGTCTTCTTTGGTTGTTTTATGTACCTTTTATATCTTTTTTGGGACTAACTTATTTATTCAATGCCAAGTGCCAGTTCCTGTTTTTTCTGTGTTTTTGACTCTTTTCAGATCTGATTTTGGAACGGAGTCCAAACGGAATAAAAACCATGAAATGATTTTTTCCCGAACGGAAGAAGATCAGGGGGCCTTTGGGCCAAGCCAGGTGGGCTCCAAGGAGCCCACAAGCCCCCACTCCGCCACCAGGGGGAGGCGGCGGTGTCAGGGCTTGTGGTCTCCCTGGCCGCCCTTGACCTAGATCCTTGGCCTATATATTCCCAAATATTCAGCAAAAAATCAGGGGAGCCTCGAAAATACTTTTCCGCCGCCGCAAGCTTCCGTTTCCACTAGATCACATCTGGAGACCCTTCCCGGCACCCTGCCCGAGGGGACTTTGGAGTTGGAGGGCTTCTTCATCATCATCATCGCCCCTCCAATGGCTCGTGAGTAGTTCACTTCAGACCTACGGGTCCGTAGTTAGTAGCTAGATGGCTTCTTCTCTCTCTTGGATCTTCAATACAAAGTTCTGCATGATCTTCATGGAGATCTATCCGATGTAATCTTCTTTGGCGGTGTGTTTGTCGAGATCCGATGAATTGCGGATTTGTGATCAGATTATCTATGATATATATTTGAGTCTTTGTTGATTTGTTATATGCATGATTTGATATCCTTGTAAGCCTCTCCGAGTCTTGGGTTTTGTTTGGCCAACTAGATCTATGATTCTTGCAATGGGAGAAGTGCTTGGTTTTGGGTTCTACCATGTGGTGACCTTTCCCAGTGACAGTAGGGGCAGCAAGGCACACATCAAGTAGTTGCCATCAAGGGTACAAAGATGGGGTTTTTATCATTGGTTTGAGATTATCCCTCTACATCATGTCATCTTGCTTAAGGCGTTACTCTCTTCTTATGGACTTAATACACTAGATGCATGCTGGATAGCGGTCGACGTGTGGAGTAATAGTAGTAGATGCAGAAAGTATCGGTCTACTTGTTTTGGACGTGATGCCTATAGATATAATCATTGCATAGATATCGTCATGACTCTGCGCGGTTCTATCAATTGCTCGACAGTAATTTGTTCACCCCCGTCTACTTGCTTTCATGAGAGAAGCCACTAGTAAACACTACGGCCCCGAGGTCTATTCACATCCATCGTTTACACCTCCGCTTTTACTTTGCTTTGTTACTTTGTTGCTTTCAGTTCTCACTTGGCAAACAATCTATAAGGGATTGACAACCCCTTCATAGCGTTGGGAGCAAGCTTTTGTGTTTGTGCAGGATCTTGCGATACTCCTCCACCGGATTGATACCTTGGTTCTCAAACAGAGGGAAATACTTACCGTTGCTGTGCTACATCACCCTTTCCGCTTCGAGGGAACACCAAAGCAAGGCTACAAGGCCACGGGGGAAATCCTTTGCACACTTGCCTAGGAAGTCCCTTAAGGCGTAGCCGCAGCTGAAGGATTCCTGGTGCCGTCGACACGACTATTCTTGGCGCCGTTGCAAGGGGAAGCACAGCTGACATCAGTGCTCGACAGAGCATAGCGGAGGCCCTTTTTTCATCGGTTGAGCATAGCTCAATAGAGCCCATACACTCTACCAATCAACAAAAATAGGGTTCTATTGAGAATTTTTGGGCTCATACACCCTCCGTGCAGGCGACTAAACACGCACCTTTAGTGTACGCTTGCACGAAAGACACATAGAGGATCACAAGTGAAGTTATTGATACTATTGTTTATTGATAGTTCTCATCCATCTTCCAACTTCCTTGGGACCAAAGCTTATTTATTATTTATCTCTTCCCTAACAAGTAAAGCAGCTTCATGAATGAATTTTCTGAAGGTTCCTTAGCGACACTGTGTAAGATATTAGAAACATCAATGAGATTACAATTTTTATAATAAAATTCAACACCCTTCGAATTAGCGGAATCATCAATGCCTAAAGTTTTAACCTCTTGAAACCCAATTTTCTGAAAAATATCATATTAAAGGGAATTTTATTCCATAGTACATCTATCTTATATCATGCATAAAGTATCATTTTTTATTAATACTAGATGACCTGTTGTGCCAATTGGCGTAGAGAAAAACAACTGCCGGAAAGGGAACGATTTGTATGATATTTTCCTCAATTGTTTGCAAATGATTATGTTCATACTAAATTTGTATTTTACTTGAAAATGATCATTGCTCGTAGCTTTATTTGATGATTTTTTTTATAGATGACCCGTTACACAATTGGTGCAAAGACCAACTACAGCCAAGAATTTAAGCAAACTGTGGGCGGCACGTAAAATAAATGTTTGTTTCGTAAGTCATTCCCAAAGTTCATCAGGAGGCAAATAATCATATCAGAATGAAGAGTGACAAGTACCAGAAAGGCTAATAAACATGGATATCTACCCGTGGATCATGGGTATTGATTCTTCATACTCGTCACACCTCGACACGACCTTGGTGCTGGAGTGGTCATGGGTGAACGTTGGTTTGGGTGGCAAGAGTAACAAAGGCAATAAATGCTAGCATTGGAATAGATAGTGAGCCAAGCTTGAGGGCCACTTTAAGTTCGTGAGAAAAACGGCCTCACTATTGGATGGTGTGCCAAGTTTGATGTATCTATCTACCTCAGTTGAGTGTGCTCGATAGACATTCTACATAGAATAGGTAGGGCGATTAACATTTTTCCATACAATCATATTCTCATGGCACAAAAACTAAATGCGGCTGATAAGTGATGCCAACTTATGACCATAGTTGAGTCGGGCTCGACAGACATGTAGTCGAGTTGGTCGGATGAAGTCGAGCAGCAGTGGAGTTGAATGTGAAATTGTCACCCACTTATGATCTTGGTGATTTATCGCAATATGATTTGTGAGTACTTATATCATTTCCAGTTATATCTCAAGACATTGGCTTCTCTATTTTGTCTACGAACAATGGTAGCCCGATCGATACAAAAAGGGAAAAAGATGGTGTTCACCGGTGTCTCGGAAAGTTTTTCGGGTTTCTCTTTTAGTCCCAGAAACATTTGTACCATTAAAGGGTTTGCTATGATTTTGGAGTTGGGGAACTCAAAAAATAATCTATACACTTTTCTCCTAAACCATGTTAGGATTGATTGGAAAAGAATCTCACCGAGCAAATAGCCTTACCTAGGAGTCCGGGTGACCAGACCTCCTTTTGTCCAGGTGCCCGGAGGCATCTGAGAGTTGGCCGTAGGTTTTGGAAGGTCTCGGTGCCCGGAGGCATTTGAGAGTTGTCTGTTGGGTTTGTAAGGGGTTGGGTGCTTGGGATCCCAAGTACGGGTGCCCTAGGTGTCCTACAACTTGGCATTGTCTTTCGGTGGGGTTCGAGTGCCCGGGGTCCCAAGTCTGGGTTCCCCAAACTCCTGAAATTTGGCATTTATGGCTCGGACCTTCCGGTGGAGTTTAAAGTGCAATTGTCACTTACTTATGCTTTTGATGATTTATTGCAAGATGATTTGTGAGGACTAGTATTGTTTGGAAAGTACGTCCCAATACATTGGGTTCTCTATTTTGTCTACGGACGTTTGTAGCTTCATCATTACACAAAGGAAAACAGATGGGATCAAATGGTGTCTCGGAAAGTTTTCTGAGATTAGTTTTGAGTCCTAGTAACATATGTAATATTAAGAGGGTTTTGTATGATTTTGGCATTGGAAAACTTAAAACATTTCTTTACACTTTTCTCCCAATCCGTGTATGGTATCATTGGAAGAAAATCTCACCGAGCAAATACCCTCACCTAGGTGTCCGGGTGCCTCGACCTCCTCTTGTCCAGGTGCCAGGAAGCATCCGAGAGTTGGCCACCAGGTTTGGAAGGGACCGGGTGCCCGGGGTCTCAACCCCGAGGTTCCTGGGGCCCAAGTACGGGTGCCATGGGTCTCCCAAAATTTGGCATTGTGCTACAGTGGGGTCTGGGTGCCCAGGGTCCCAAGTCTGGGTG